>NC_057814.1:208277093-208563605 GCF_018294505.1 Triticum aestivum | reverse complement strand
GCTATGAACTGCTCCTGTTGCTGCTATATGATGAATTGCTATGAGCTGCTCCTGTTGCTGCTATATGATGAATTGCTATGAGCTGCTCCTGCTGCTGCTATATGATGAATTGCTATGAGCTGCTGCTGGTATATGATGAATTGCACACTGCTGCTGCTGCTGTATGATGAGTTGCCATGAGCTGCTGCTGCTGCTATATGATGCTTTCAGGTGGTGCTGCTATATGATAATAACCAGCCACTTGGACTATCGAATTTCAATAAATAATTGTTCTTCATTTAAATGTGGGTCATGCGTTTTTCGTTTAAATTAGGCAATGGGATCTCTATGGAAAACATTGATCAAAGTAGATTGTGCCAAGTAGATGGTATCTTTGTATTTGCATTTTGAGCAAATAGTGATGGTCTGTTTTCCTATCATATTAATTACTGCACTAGGTTCAATTTGTGATGTTTGCAAGTCAAATTAATTTTCATATGGGCAGCAAAATGAAAAAATATAATGCGATCTAGACTTTTCACTTATCATACCAAAGATAAGCTGAAAACGCAATGAAAAGAACTGGTTGGCTTATTACATGGAGCTTATATACACAGGTGCTTATTTTCTTAGGATAACTCGTAATAACTGTCCCTAAGAAACTTGGCCAATAGAACTGACATACAAATAACATGTCACGATGATTGCAATGGAGGAGTGACGTACCATAGCACACTGTAGAGGCTCACCGCTGGCTCTCCTTTTTTGCGATGTTCCATGAAATTGCCACATACATCTTGTACTTTTTCATTGTGTAACCCAATCTGCAAGTTGGCACGGCTAATTTCAGACATCTCTACATGATAATAAATTGCATATCCCTTGCGCATATTTAAACCACCAATTAATGATTGTGTGCGTAGCATAAACTAGCCATGACTCTGTGTGCTGGACTAGCAGGCACTCTAAGGGAGCCTAATTAGTGTACTGGAATTCCTAAATGCCACCTACGATTTTGTGTAATGTACTACCTCTGTTCCTAAATATATGTCTATTTAGAGATTCCAGTATGGACCACATACAGATGTATATAGATGCATTTTCGAGTGTAGATTCACTCATTTTGCTCCGTATGTAGCCTATATTGGAATCTCTAGAAAGACTTATATTTAGGAACGGAGGTACGAGGTATTATCATGTATGACATCTACATATCTAATTTAGCAGCCAGTAGTAGAAAGCATTGTCTGCACAAAGGGATTACTGGTCGAAAATCCTAGCAAAGCACGCTGGCAGGCACAGAACAATACAAGAGAGAGAGAGACACGCTTACAAGATCATAGCAATGCCTCGGTCCAAGATCTTGGTTGGCCAAGATGTTAGATCTAGAAGAAACATCGTCCTTGTAGTTTTTGCCAGCTGCATAACAGGTAAAAGCGACCTGTTAGTATATTTGAAGTACATCGGGCAGGTGATGCCGGACGGGTTTAAAGGTGACAAGTACCTAGGCCATGGCGGGTGCTTGGCATCTTGCCAGACGGTGGGAATCAGGTTAGAAACGTCAAGGGTGATGACGCCGCGCTGGCTGTCGGGGTCCGGTAAGGAGATCTAGAACCGTCGAGTAGGGTGTTTGTGGAGCGGCTCCGGTAGGGTGGACTACGGTGTGGGCGAAGCGGATCTGTGGCCGTGGACGAGGGCGTAGGTGAAGCTGCTCCGGTGGTTGGGTTAAGGATGGTGTCGATGATGCGGATCTGCGGTCGTGGACGGGGCGTCAGAAGGTGCTCCGGTAGGTTGGATGAGGGTGCGAGGAAGCGGATCTGGGGCCGTGGACTTGTGAGTTGGCAAAGCAGCCCCGGTAGGGTTGAAAATGGTATAGGCGAAGCTACTCCGGTGGGGTTGACGATGTTGTCGGCGAAGCGGCTCCGGTAGGGTTGAGGAAGGTGTCGGTGAAGAGGATCAGAGGCCGTCGATGGGGGCGTCGGTGGGGCAGCTCCGGGGGGTGTGGACGAAGCGTCTCCGGTGGGGAGTACGAATGAGCCGCTGCAGATGCGCTGCGGTTCACGAGAGTATCGGCGAAGCAGATCCGGCACTGTGGACAAGGCCGACACTGAATGGGCTGTGGTACAGTGGTGGATGAGCAGTCTACTTGTTTCTGGGGAGGTGGGAGGGTAGATGCGGCCGTAGAAGCAGATCCGGCGAGGTGGACGCCGCTGGCAGTGAATGGGCTCTGGTACGCCGGTGGATGAGCAGTCTAGGGTTTCGAGAGGGGAGGGGAGAAAGGACGATGAAGTATGGACGGCGTGATGTGAGATGCTCTGGTGCTGTGGAGTTAGTCGTTTTTGCGGGAGGGGGAGAGGAAATGGGGGTGCCGTGTAGTGGGGGGAACCAGAAGTTACCAAAGCAGCCCCGGCCTATTATGTAGATGAGGGCGGTATTGTAACTGTTGGTCTCCGTGCACCAAGGACAAAAGGGGAATTTCGCATGCTAAAGACTAAGGTGGCGGAAATTTTAGAAGGAGGCGGGAGATTTTGCCGCCCGCAGGATCGTTCGTATCCAGTTTCAACTAATTTTGGACCGTGCTAGCAGGAAGGTCATGCGAGACTGTGTACACGGGGCACGCGTCAGTAGTTAATAACTGGTGTGTCCACCCCAGAAAAAAGACAATAACGCGGGATGATGCGCCGATAACTTGGGCGTTCACACGGGCGCGGCCAATCATACGGGTGTAGTGGCGCGTTCACAAAAAAGGGATCAAACGCTCAGCCTATGTATTTCTCGTGTAAATAGATAATTTAGTGCAATTGGTTATTTACTTTAAACATAATGCATTGACGTGTTAGTGTAGAGGCGCACAAAAAGAAGTCTGCTACTTAAAAGTGTTACCTCATATGATTACATAGCCTCCATTTCATAAATTGCGTACCCGTTGAATTCATATATGAATACTGCATATATTACTTCATAATAGAACCTTAAATCATCCAAGACTAATGATTTTGAATGCAAGAGTAACAATGGTGCATGTACATGATAGCTACATTGGTTGTTTGAAGAAACATCACCGTAACTTTGGCATGCACAACTGAAAAGGTTTATTTAAATAGAAAAAAATGTGATATGTGAGTGTCCAATCTTTATAGCGTTGAATCGATATTGTACCTTCGGCCACGATACGAAGTAGATATTGATTTATGTTCAAGCGATGCACGTCCACGATCGCTAGATAGTGTTACGTGAATGAATTGTGCAATCTCTCTCACACGCATACATATCTGATTTCCTTGTGGTCATCGGATTCACACACGCGCACTTCGTGTATTTCTCTCCCTCCGTCAAGGTTAGAATTCGTCTTTCTACCCCGTCCTACAAGTCTCTCACACAGAAACACACACGCTCTCTCTGTCGAACACGCCCACCCCTTTAATTCCGCCCACCCACAGCCACTAATGTCTCAAAGTATAATAATGTCTCTCACACATATGCCTAAGGTTAACTCGAGTTCCGGAACCATATGAATACATACAATGGGATTCCAACAGAGCACCTTTTGTTTTGATATTTCGCTCTCTCTCTCTCTCCAACACATTGTTTCTCGCTTCATTTATTCCGGCACTTGCATGCACACAATTTTGTTTATCTTTGTGATGCTTTAAGTATGCCTCACACAAATGCTATCTACCTATCCCTTAATATAGCTAGATATGTGTCACACAAACTCCTTCTCCCTACTAGCAAGATGCCCATGCGTTGCACCAAACATCAAGATGCATTTGTATGAGTAGTTTATCTTGTGGGAGAAAAGGATGAACGAGGGAATGCCTTATTTGCAAATGCGGAGAGGGGTGTGGGTATATTTTTGCAAAATTGCCACAGTTTCCTTCCTATCCGTCGGGTATAAATCGGATGGCCTATATTGCAGGATGGCAGGAACACCATCATCACCAACTCTGTTTTTTATAAGAGTAGGGATATGTAAGTGTCACTGCCCCCCCCCCCCACACACACCCACACCCACACAACCACACACACAAACTTCCCAACACCGAAGGAGTAGGGTGACACCTCGATCTTGATACTAATCTATCGACTGGCTTCTCTCTCAAACACACACACACGCACACACACTACCCGACACCGAAGGAGTAGGGCGGCACCTCGATCTTGATAGTAATCTATCTACTCCTCTTTCAAACAAACACACACATACACACACACTCGCTAGTTGTGCCTCTATGCCTACCGCGCACACTCTCGATACGTCTTTCTCTCCCTCCCCCTCCCCCCCACCCCAACAATGACAACAGAAGGGTGACAACTCAATCTGATCGCAATCTGTCAATTGGTTTCTCTCTCGAACATTGTGTCTCCATGCCTCGCTCAGTAGCCCCCTCGATATGTAGACTTCTCGCGCGCGCACAGCTGTGCCTAGTGTGCCTCGTTTTTACCGGCCTCATGTGATAGTTTTCACCCTGTTTTCTGTTAATTAACAAGGGAACCTTTTCTTTGTTACTACTAGTTAATCCAAAATCATTCGGGGAGACATAAAATATATCACTTCAACCCAATTATCGCAGTAACTATTTTAAAAGAAACTAGCTAGATGCACGTGTGTTGCACGGAAAATCAAGATGCATTTGTATGAGTAGTTTATCTTGTGAGAGAAAAGGATGAAAGAGGGAAGGCCGTATTTGCGAACGTGGAGAGGGGTGTGGGTAAATTTTTGCAAAATTGCCATAGTTTTCTTCCTATCCGTTAGATATAAATCCGACGGCCTATATTGCAGGATGGCACGCACACCATCATCACCAACTCTGTTTCTACTCCCTCCATTCCTAAATATTTGTCTTTTTAGAGATTTCAACAAGTGACTACATATGGAGCAAAATGAGTGAATCTACACTCTAAAATATGTCTACATACACATCCGTATGTGGTAGTCCATTTGAAATCTGAAAATGACAAATATTTAGGAACGAATGGAGTATATGAGTAGACATGGAGATATATCAGCAGCATGGTCTACAACAAAAATGTGCTGGACTGGTTAGCGCCGGATGCTCGCAATGCGATGACATGAGTTCAAATTCTGTCTTTAACTTTAGATTTTTATATTATATATTACTTATTTAATATATACTTCTTTCGCTACTATACTGACAGTGGAACCCATAGAGTACTTAGAATACAAGATTAAGGATGGACTTGTTTCTTTTTAACTTTCTGTACGAAGCTGTAGCCACCCTGCAAATCACGTGTACACTGTACATGCAATTAACTTTTTATAGAGGGACAATCATACACGCAATTAACTCAAATGGATTGGATATCACTCTATTATTTCCACCATAAGAGCATCTCCAACGGCAGCCAGCAAATTTCCTCCCGTTTCCTTCCGCGGAGGATGACATCAAACGCCAGCGGCATACATTTTCACAACTCTAACCAACCAGATGAAATTCGTGCAAACACGGACTGATTTCATATAAGCATGAAGGATTTCGTATAAAAAAGCCGGATCTTCATATAAACATGATGGATTTCATTACATTTACATGAACTAAGCGGTGCTAATCCGGCTATCTTGGTATAATTAATACTCCCTCCGTCCGGAAATACTTGTCCTAGAAATGGATGTATCTAGACTTATTTTAGTTATAGATACATACAATTTATCCATTCTTAGAACAAAAATTTCCCGTCAGCTGGAGAGGGAGTACATAATCTAAATGGCCGCCTGCGGATCCCTTTGTCTTCCTCATGTCCGGCAGACACTTTGCGGGGTCGACGAAGGTCCTCAGAAGAGACGAAGAAGCAAAGAAACCACCTGAATGCGCAGTCGTCGCCTCGACGGTGGCCTTCATGGGACCCGAGTGGCGCGACCTCCCGTGTTCTACTTCTCCTTGATGATGGCGGCGGACACGGAGAAGCTGGCCACCGACTCGTCGCTGTCCACGCACCCGGCTTCTGTCTCTGCCTGCATGGCGCTGCCGTAGGCACGGGAGGCGCTCCCATAGACACGGGAGGCGCAGTACGACGCGGCAGCGACGACGCCCGTACCGGTGTGCTCGCCGCCATGCCGGCGTGGAGCAACTCGCCACTCCTCATCGAGCTGAACTGGAGCGGCGAGTTGCTGAACCACGCGCCTGCTTGGGGCGGCAACTGGCTCCGTCGGGCCAAGCGAGGTTGGTGAAGCACCGAGCGGCCTCGCCCATATCCGGAGGGCTCGGCGGGCCACCCAGCCGGGTAATATGCCGGAAAACGGCTCCTCGGAAGCCATCAGAAGAGTGGAGAAATTGGTGAAGGCGGAGATGGGGGAGCGGTGGAGGGGTGCGATTCTTGCCCGCTGTCTGTCTGGCCTCGTGTAAATAGAGGGCGGACGGTAGGAGCTTGGCCGGCGTCTGGCCTCGTTTAAACTGAGGGCGGACGGGAGGAGCTCGGCCGGTGTTGCGTTTAATTCCGGCCCGCTCATGAACGGACATGTGGCTGGAGTAGGTTTCTTGGTTTGCATGCGGGTTTAACGGAGGGGTTTGATGGAGGCGAGGAGGCGTGTTCAGCCAGGCGTGCAGCGGGCGGCGCAGTACTACTATTCGATTTGACAGCGGGCGGCGCAGTTCCCGATACGGCTTTAATGCAGACGAGCGAGGGAGTAGCGGTTCCCGAAATGTTGAACGGCCAATGCATCCTCCTTCAATTAATGCATGAGGGAAGTAATGGGAGGAGGACCGGGAAAAGAGGCTGCACGATGTGAATGCAACGCAGTTTGCCCTCATATAAAGGCGCCCCTCCATTACAATGCATCTCCACATCGTACGCACCTAAGCATTTGCCCAAGCACCTACACTATGTGCAAAAGAGCTCACTCCAGACCCATGGCGGCGATGCGCGCGAGCGGCCAGCGGCTGTGCCGGATGGTCCACGACGTCGTCCTGCGGCATGGCGCCGAGGATCGTCTCCAAACGGTGTTGGAGACCGGCTGGTGGATGGCCGCCGTCGACGCCAACTAGACTCTTAGTTGGACCAGATGATCGTTGCCACCACCAACAAGTTCACCGTCCTCAAGAAGCTCGCGGACGGCATTGCCGTACTCCTCCAGCCCGCGCGCCGGGGCTCCTCATTGCCTGCCACCCTAATCGGCCTCCATGGCCGGAACCTCTTTCATGCACTAGTGGCCCTGCGACTGCCCGCCGACGCCACGAAGAAAGTCCACCTGGAGGTCGCGCTCGCCGCGAGGCGCCTCGCCCTGCAAGAATTCGTCGACCTACACATCCATGTGTACGAGCAAATCGTGTACATAGGTATCTACAAGGCCAGTGAGGACGCTACGACATTGGCCTTCCTCAAAGGGCTGGAAGCCTTGGATGCCTTTGCTGAGAAGCACCTCGACCTCGCCACAAAAGCCGCCGCTCCTTAGCTGCCGGTCGGTGGCCCGGTGCACTAAGTTGAGGAGGAGGAGGTCGTACGTTGATGGATGCATCTTTCTTCTTGCCTTCTGTAACCACCACCGCGATCGCATCATCATCGTGGCCTTAATCCTTATTGTGGTGTTGCATTCTCGTTCCAGTCAATACCGACATGTGCGATCCCTTTGCTTAATTATATGCATCACTGTAACTAGTACTCCATCTGTCAATTTATAAGTTGTGCTTACCTTTTCCATCAACTTCGTGCAACGCGCGGGCATCTTGCTAGAAACACTAGAACAAGTCGGACCGCTTGTGACCAAACCGACGATGTGCCAACCTAGCTACTACGTACCCTGCTTATCTCGCGGAAATAGCCCCGCCCTAGCGTTTCCAATCGTTATTTCTATCTATCGATCGTGCCAAGGAGCAGAACCAAAATGTTACAATTTATACATGTTTCTCTACTCCTACTCCTATACAAGACTCAGTTGGTGATGGTGGTTTGTCTGCCATCCGTCGTTTCTGACCATTAGATCTGCATCTAACGGCTGTGAGGTAAGTTGTGGCATTTTTGCAACAATAGCCCAGTTCTCTGCTCCAATTTGCAGAAAACCCCTTATTATCTTGAAACCACATCCCTCCCTCACCTCATCAAAACAGCCTGAGAAATATATACTCCTATAAAAGACTCAGTTGGTGATGGTGGTGTGTCTGCCATACGTCGTTTCTGACCATTAGATCTGCATCTAACGGCTGTGAGGTAAGTTGTGGCATTTTTGCAACAATAGCCCACTTCTCTGCTCCAATTTGCAGAAAACCCCTTATTAACTTGAAAGCAACCACATCCCTCCCTCACCTCATCAAAACAACCTGGGAAATATATTTTGAGTGAAAAGTACTCCCTCCATTCCTAAATATTTGTCTTTCTAGAGATTTTTCAATAAGTGAGTACATACGGAGCAAAATGAGTGAATCTACACTTCAAAATATGTCTATATAATCCGTATGTGATAGTCCATTTGAAATCTCTAAAAAGTCAAATATTTAGGAACGGAGGGAGTAATATATTAGGAGTATATCAAAACAAGAGTGATTTCTTTCAAGTTTGTGAACAAGTACTACTGTTCTACTACTTTGGATCCGTCGCAACGCACGGGCACATTGCTAGTAAAAGGAAAAGGCCTGCCGCGATTGCGTCGCACTCCCCCCACACACGCCCGGGAATCGGGAGTACTCCACGGCCCGTCCGGCACGACACATAGCTTAGGGAAGGCGTGTTGCCTAGCATTTTCACTTTCATGTGGGACCGCCGTTGAGCAAACCTACTATTGGCAAACCGCACCCCGCCCGCCGCCGGGTTGGAAAACATAAACGAGGGGAAGATCTAGCTGTAGCACGGAAGCCAAGAAATTTGGTGTCAGATGGGGCTCGTTGATAGAGTAGGAGCATTCCGTACTACTCTGCTCCTACTAGTACCAAGTTTGTACTATACAACTAGTACTACCACTATACAACTAGTAGGTACGAGCACGACACAGCATCGTAGGAACAAAAAATGGGAAGATCTTGTTTTGGGTGATTTATCTTTTTTTCTCTCAACGTAGTATGAATAATATGATGTGGGGGGCACCCATGAAGCTTATGTGGCTTGGTTGCACGGCTACAAAAGGTTTGAGAAAAATAAATAGATAATGTGTTTAGAGTGCACTCCACTAAACAAATATACTTTGGATCCATTGCAACGGGCTGGCACATCTATATCTATACCCCCTATATAGTGTGTGAATAACTTTGAAAGTTGGTCGTTGGATGAAGCCAATCAGACGGTACAAAGATGGCAAATCCAAGCACTACTGGCAGTTGGATATCATCTACATTCCACCAGATTCTGCCACATGTAGAATCTAGAAGACTCCAGGGTTGAACTTCATTCATGACTAACTTTGCCACAACTAAGATTAGGCAAAGTGTGTCTGAAACAAAAAATGTGGCTAACAAAATGGCCACCACAAGTGTGGCAAGATTTGGCAAGAAGTTGAGTCTATGACATGTGGACCATGTAGCTAGAAAAGTGTGGCAAGCCACAAGTGTAGCAATGAACCAAACACATGTCTGGTGTGTTTGGTAGGGTGTATGAAGGGTGCATGATCCCAAGAGTTCCCTTCTCGACCCATTTTTGGTTGTTTGGTAGAGTGTATGGAGGGTGCTTGAGTCCACACTAGATTAGCACAAATACACTAGAAGCATGCATGAAGAGAGCATACATGAAGAGGGGTGTTGAGTTGAGCATGCATGAAGAGGGAACAACTATGCTCAGACGAGAACGCAACCAAACACACTTGTGGCATGATACGTCTCCGTCGTATCTATAATTTTTGATTGTTCCATGCCAATATTATGCAACTTTCATATACTTTTGGCAACTTTTTATACTATTTTTGGGGACTAACATATTGATCTAGTGCCCAGTGCCAGTTCCTGTTTGTTGCATGTTTTTGTTTCGCAGAATATCCATATCAAACGGAGTCCAAATGGGATAAAAACGGACAGAGCTTATTTTTGGAATATTTGGAAAATCCCGGAAGAAGAATCAATGTGAGACGGTGCCCGAGGTGGCCACGAGGCAGAGGGGCGCGCCCCTGGCCCTCGTGGGCCACATGTAAGGCAGTTAATGCCCTTCTTCGGCCGCAAGAAAGCTAATTTTGGTAACAAATCACGGCGAAGGTTTCAGCCCAATCGGAGTTACGGATCTCCATATATATACGAAACGGTGAAAGGGCAGCAGAACAGAACGCAGAACAGAGAGAGAAAGAGAGACAGATCCAATCTCGGAGGGGCTCTTGCCCCTCCCACGCCATGGAGGCCAAGGACCAGAGGGGAAACCCTTCTCCCATCTAGGGAGGAGGTCAAGGAAGAAGAAGACGAAGGGGCCCCCTCTCCCCTTCTCTTCCGATGGCGCCGGAACGCTGCCATGGCCATCATCATCACCGCAATCTTCACCAACAACTTCACCGCCATCATCACCAACTCTTCCCCCTTCTATGCAGCGGTGTAACCTCTCTCTTACCCGCTGTAATATCTACTTAAACATGGTGCTCAACGCTATATATTATTTCCCAATGATGTATGGCCATCCTATGATGTTTGAGTAGATCCGTTTTGTCCTATGGGTTATTTGATGATCAAGATTGGTTTGAGTTGCATGTTTTATTATTGGTGCTGTCCTATGGTGCTCTTCATGTCGCGCAAGCGTGAGGGATCCCCGCTGTAGGGTTGTTCATGATTTGCTTATGGTGGGTGGCGTGAGTGACAGAAGCACAGACCCGAGTAAGTAGGTTGTTTGCGTATGGGATAAAGAGGACTTGATGCTTTAATGCTATGGTTGGGTTTTACCTTAATGATCTTTAGTAGTTGCGGATGCTTGGTAGAGTTCCAATCATAAGTGCATATGATCCAAGTAGAGAAAGTATGTTAGCTTATGCCTCTCCCTCAAATAAGATTGCAATAATGATTACCGGTCTAGCTATCGATTGCCTAGGGACAAATAACTTTCTCGTGACAAAAAGTTCTTTACTAAAACTAATTTAGTTGTGTCTTCATCTAAACAGCCCCTAGCTTTTATTTACGCGCTCTTTACTTTCTTGCAAACCTATCCAAAAACACCTACAAAGTACTTCTAGTTTCATACTTGTTCTAGGTAAAGCGAACGTTAAGCATGCGTAGAGTTGTATCGGTGGTCGATAGAACTTGAGGGAATATTTGTTCTACCTTTAGCTCCTCGTTGGGTTCAACACTCTTACTTATCGAAAGAGGCTACAATTGATCCCCTATACTTGTGGGTTATCAAGACCTTTCTCTGGCGCCGTTGCCGGGGAGCAATAGCGTGGGGTGAATATTCTCGTGTGTGCTTGTTTGCTTTATCACTAAGTAATTTTTATTTGCTGTTCTTAGTTGTTCTTTATCTTTAGTTATGGATATGGAACACGAAATACCAAAAAAATAGGTGTACTTGCTACTCATGGAGATGAGGAACCTCCTAAAACCCTCGATGCTCGTTATGTGACAGATATTATGTACTACTTTGATAATCCAGAGAAAACCCCATTCAATTTGGTAATGGGAGTAACATTGGATCAACGTGAATACTTTAGGGATTATCACTTGACACAGAAAGGGAAACTATTATGGGATCAAATTTGTATATTGAAGTGGTATGCTCGGCAAGTATGCTTGAGTTATGATTATACTTGTTGCTCTAGGATGAAGGCTCCACACCTTCCCTTTTCATGCAAATTTAATGATAATAAAACCTTAGCTTCTTATGCTAATGGTATATATGATTACTATGATGTGGAACAAATAGAAGAATTTGTTGCTTTTATGGGTGCTTATGAAATTGAATCTATGTTTAAAGAGTTTGAAGATTTTGATGATGCTGTTTATAGACCTGAAAATTTAGCTATCCTCAAATATTGCTATGAGAATTATGAATACAATTCCGATATTAATGCACTTATTGAGAAAGTCTCCGCTGTCCAAGAAGAGACTAATATTTTGCAGGAGTCTATGGAAGAAGAAATTGATGAAACTATGAGCTCATTGGATGAAAAAGATGACGAGGAGAGCGAAGAACAAAAGGTGGAAGAGCGGATTAGCTACCCGTGCCCACCTTCTAATGAGAGTAACTCTTCAACTCATACATTGTTTAATTTCCCTTCGTGCTTACCGAAGGATGATTGCTATGATGACTGTTATGATCCCTTTGATTCTTTTGAAATATCCCTTTTTGATGATGCCTGCTATGCTTGTGGCCAAGATACCAATATGAATTATGCTTATGGAGATGAACTTGCTATAGTTCCTTATGTTAAACATGAAATTGTTGCTATTGCACCCATGCATGATAGCCCTATTATCTTTTTGAATTCTCCAAACTACACTATATCGGAGAAGTTTGCTCTTATTAAGGATTATATTGGTGGGTTGCCTTATACCGTTGCACATGATGATTTTGATGAATATAATATGCATGTGCTTGCTGCTCCTACTTGCAATTATTATGAGAGAGGAACTATATCTCCACCTCTCTATGTTTCCAACATGGTAAAATTGCAAGAAACTGTTTATACTATGCATTGGCCTTTACTATGTGTGCATGAATTGTTCTTTTATGACATGCCGATGCATAGGAAGAGAGTTAGACTTCGTCATTACATGATATATGTTACTTTGTGCTCACTACTAAATCACAAATCATTGTTAATTAAAATTGGCTTTGATATACCTTGGGATCCGGGTGGATCCATCACTTGAGCACTATATGCCTAGCTTAATGGCTTTAAAGAAAGCGCTGCCAGGGAGACAACCCGGAAGTTTTAGAGAGTCATTTATTTCTGTTGAGTGCTTTCATATAGTTTAAAAAGAACAAAAATAAACAGGGGAACCCAAAACTTTTTCAAAAGAAAAGCGAAAGTGAGAAAGACGAGCATTGTTGAAGTGGGAGCTAGCCTTGAACTCTGTTCATGCTCACGGAAACTTTGTGAATCTTGATTACAGAAACTTTTCAACAAAAATAATTATCCCCTTGTACAATTCCATTGTATTGTAAAAATAATGTACCAAGGTTTGCCTTTAGGATGTTTACGATGCTTGTTGGTTTGTACGGTGCAGGACAGAAACTTTGGCTGTAGTGCACGATTTTTAATTTTTTACTGGAACATCAAATGGTTCTGATTCTTTTTGCACTGCCTTTCTATACAAATTTTTTATTTCTCCTAATGTTGGCAGAATTTTTCAAGAATCATAAGTATGGTGAATGTTTAGATTACTACAGACTATTCTGTTTTAGACAGATTCTGTTTTTGATGCATAGTTTGCTTGTTTTGATGAAACTATCAATTTATATCAGTGGATTAAGGCATGAAAAAGTTATACTACAGTAGACACAATGCAAACAAAAATATGAATTGGTTTGTAACAGTACTTAGAGTAGTGATTTGCTTTATTATACTAACGGATCTTACCGAGTTTTCTGTTGAAGTTTTGTGTGGATGAAGTGTTCGATGATCGAGAAGGTCTCGATGTGAGAAGAAGGAAGAGAGGCAAGAGCTCAAGCTTGGGGATGCCCGAGGCACCCCAAGTAAATATTCAAGGAGACTCAAGCGTCTAAGCTTGGGGATGCCCCGGAAGGCATCCCCTCTTTCTTCAACAAGTATCGGTATGTTTTCGGATTCATTTCGTTCATGCGACATGTGCAAACCTTGGTGCGTCTTTTGCATTTAGTTTTCACTTTTTGTTTTATGCACCATGCTGGTATGAGATAGTCCTTGGTTGATTTATAGAATTCTCTTTGCACTTCACTTATATCTTTTGAGTATGGCTTTATAGAATGCTTCATTTGCTTCACTTATATCTTTTGAAGTTTGGATTGCCTGTTTCTCTTTACATAGACAACCGCCATTTGTAGAATGCTCTTTTGCTTCACTTATATTTGTTAGAGCTTGGGCATATATTTTGTAGAAAGAATTAAACTCTCGTGCTTCACTTATATCTATTTAGAGAGATGACAGGAACTGGTCATTCACATGGTTAGTCATAAAACCCTAGATAAAACTTATAGATCACTGAATATGATATGTTTGATTCCTTGCAATATTTTTGCAATATAAAGGTGGTGATATTAGAGTCGTGCTAGTTGAGTAATTGTGAAATTGAGAAATACTTGTGTTGAGGTTTGCAAGTCCCGTAGCATGCACGTATGGTGAACCGTTATGTTACAAAGTTGGAGCATGAGGTGTTTATTGATTGTCTTCCTTATGAGTGGCGGTCGGGGACGAGCGATGGTCTTTTCCTACCAATCTATCCCCCTAGGGGCATGCGTAGTAGTACTTTGCTTCAAGGGCTAATAAACTTTTGCAATAAGTATATGAGTTCTTTATGACTAATGTGAGTCCATGGATTATACACGCTCTCACCCTTCCATCATTGCTAGCCTCTTCGGTACCGTGCATTGCCCTTTCTCACCTCGAGAGTTGTTGCAAACTTTGCCGGTGCATCCAAACCCCGTGATACGATACGCTCTATCACACATAAACCTCCTTATATCTTCCTCAAAACAGCCACCATACCTACCTATTATGGCATTTCCATAGCCATTCCGAGATATATTGCCATGCAACTTCCATCATCATCATATACATGACTTGAGCATTTATTTTCATATTGCTTTGCATGATCGTAAGATAGCTAGCATGATGTTTTCATGGCTTGTCCGTTTTTTGATGTCATTGCTACGCTAGATCATTGCACATCCCGGTACACCGCCGGAGGCATTCATATAGAGTCATATCTTTGTTCTAGTATTGAGTTGTAATATTGAGTTGTAAGTAAATAAAAGTGTGATGATCATCATTATTAGAGTATTGCCCCATCAAAAAAATAGATGCCAAAGAAGCCTAAATAAAAAAAAGGGGGCCAAAGAAGCCCGCAAAAAGAGAAAAAGTGGCAATGTTACTATCCTTTTACCACACTTGTGCTTCAAAGTAGCACCATGTTCTTCATATAGAGAGTCTCTTGAGTTATCACTTTCATATACTAGTGGGAATTTTCATTATAGAACTTGGCTTGTATATTCCAATGATGGGCTTCCTCAAATGCCCTAGGTCTTCATGAGCAAGCAAGTTGGATGCACACCCACTTAGTTTCAGTTTGAGCTTTCATATACTTATAGCTCTAGTGCATCCGTTGCATGGCAATCCCTACTCCTCACATTGACATCAATTGATGGGCATCTCCATAGCCCATTGATTAGCCGCGTCAATGTGAGACTTTCTCCCTTTTTGTCTTCTCCACATAACCCCCATCATATTATTCTATTCAACCTATAGTGCTATGTCCATGGCTTGCGCTCATGTATTGCGTGAGGGTTGAAAAAGCTGAAGCGCGTTAAAAAGTATGAACCAATTGCTCGGCTTGTCATCAGGGTTGTGCATGATTTGAATGCTTTGTGTGGTGAAGATGGAGCATAGCCAGACTATATGATTTTGTAGGGATGAGCTTTCTTTGGCTATGTTATTTCGATAAGACATAATTGCTTGGTTGGTATGCTTGAAGTATTATTGTTTTTATGTCAAATGATAGACTATTGCTGTGAATCACTCGTGTCTTAATATTCATGCCATGATTAGACATATGATCAAGATTATGCTAGGTAGCATTCCACATCAAAAATTATCTTTTTTATCATTTACCTACTCGAGGACGAGCAGGAATTAAGCTTGGGGATGCTGATACGTCTCCGTCGTATCTATAATTTTTTATTGTTCCATGCCAATATTATGCAACTTTCATATACTTTTGGCAACTTTTTATACTATTTTTGGGGACTAACATATTGATCCAGTGCCCAGTGCCAGTTCCTGTTTGTTGCATGTTTTTGTTTCGCAAAATATCCATATCAAACGGAGTCCACACGGGATAAAACGGACGGAGCTTATTTTTGGAATATTTGGAAAATCCCGGAAGAAGAATCAACGCGAGACGGTGCCCGAGGTGGCCACGAGGCAGGGGGCGCGCCTGCCCCCTGGGCGCGCCCCTGACCCTCGTGGGCCACCCGTAAGGCGGTTGATGCCCTTCTTCGGCCGCAAGAAAGCTAATTTTTGGTAAAAAATCACGGCGAAGGTACCAATCGGAGTTAAGGATCTCCATATATATACGAAACGGTGAAAGGGCAGCAGAACAGAACACAGAACAGAGAGAGAAAGAGAGACAGATCCAATCTCGGAGGGGCTCTTGCTCCTCCCATGCCATGGGGGCCAAAGAACAGAGGGGAAACCCTTCTCCCATCTAGGGAGGAGGTCAAGGAAGAAGAAGACGAAGGGGCCCCCTCTCCCCTTCTCTTCCGGTGGCGCCGGAACGCTGCCGTGGCCATCATCATCTTCACCACCATCATCACCAACTCTTCCCCCTTCTATGCAGCGGTGTAACCTCTCTCTTACCCGCTATAATCTCTACTTAAACATGGTGCTCAATGCTATATATTATTTCCCAATGATGTATGGCTATCCTATGATGTTTGAGTAGATCCGTTTTGTCCTATGGATTATTTGATGATCAAGATTGGTTTGAGTTGCATGTTTTATTATTGGTGCTGTCCTATGGTGCTCTCCGTGTCGCGCAAGCGTGAGGGATCCCCGCTGTAGGGTTGTTCATGATTTGCTTATGGTGGGTGGCGTGAGTGACAGAAGCACAGACCCGAGTAAGTAGGTTGTTCGCATATGGGATAAAGAGGACTTGATGCTTTAATGCAATGGTTGGGTTTTACCTTAATGATCTTTAGTAGTTGCGGATGCTTGCTAGAGTTCCAATCATAAGTGCATATGATCCAAGTAGAGAAAGTATGTTAGCTTATGCCTCTCCCTCAAATAAAATTGCAATAATGATTACCGGTCTAGTTATCGATTGCCTAGGGACAAATTACTTTCTCGTGACAAAAAGCTCTTTACTAAAACTAATTTAGTTGTGTCTTCATCTAAACAGCCCCTAGCTTTTATTTACGCGCTCTTTACTTTCTTGCAAACCTATCCAAAAACACCTACAAAGTACTTCTAGTTTCATACTTGTTCTAGGTAAAGCGAACGTTAAGCGTGCGTAGAGTGGTTTCGGTGGTCGATAGAACTTGAGGGAATATTTGTTCTACCTTTAGCTCCTCATTGGGTTCGACACTCTTACTTATCGAAAGAGGCTACAGTTGATCCCCTATACTTGTGGGTTATCATGGCACGCCTAAGCTTAGGCATGGCAACCTTAGGCTGCAAACCAAACCATAACTTTGAAAGTTAGTCGTTGGATGAAGCCAATCCGACGGTACAAAGATGGCAAATCCGAGCACTACTGGCAGTTGGATATCATCTACATTCCACCAGATTCCACCACATGTAGAATCTAGAAGACTCCATGGTTGAACTTCATTCATGACTAACTTCGCCACAACTAAGCTTAGGCAAAGTGTGTCTGCCACAAAAAATGTGGCTAACAAAATGGCCACCACAAGTGTCGCAAGATTTGGCAAGAAGTTGAGTCTATGACATGTGGACCATGTAGCTAGAAAAGTGTGGCAAGCCACAAGTGTAGCAATGAACCAAACACATGCCGGCACGCCTAAGCTTAGGCGTGGCAACCTTAGGCTGCAAACCAAACCATAACTTTGAAAGTTGGTCGTTGGATGAAGCCAATCCGACGGTACAAAGATGGCAAATCCGAGCACTACTGGCCGTTGGATATCATCTACATTCCACCAGATTTTGCCACATGTAGAATCTAGAAGACTCCACATGTAGAAGCATAATTCACAAACCACGAGAATCTCATGCGTGCAATGCATGTGTACCTTACTAGTAGTTGGTAGTAGTAAGAATAAATTCCGGGTTTGGCACGAGCTCGTACTGTGGGAGCACCACAAGGCCTGTCGCAGGAGTTACATTTCCCTCTCGGGGCCCACGGGACCGAACTTCAGTGGCTTAGTGCCCGACCTATGAGTCAATGACATGCGGACCTTAAATGCGGCTAGCCCACATGTCATTCTCATGGTGGTGGTGTGGTTCGTGACTCACTCGTTCGAGATGAACCGGCTGGCGGTGGCGTGGCCGTGGCGAGGGTGCCACAGCTGGGCGTCGGGGCGTTACGAGGCGTAGATGGCCACACCGAGGGGTACTACCTATAGTACAGAAGTACTCCAGCTGAGGATTGATGCCTGGGACGAAATGTGTCACAGCCGCTGGATGAAAATTTGATGGTGCGGGACGTGTGGTGTCATGGGTTCGTGCGGCGTCATGGGAATCACGTGTGGCTGTGGTAGAAACTTGATGTTCACCGCATTTAAGGTGGCCCACATGTCATGCACACAAAGGCAGAGGGGCGGTGCGGCCGAGAGGGGTGAGGCGCACGTCGGGGGACGTGGTGTCGTGGGTTGGAGCGGCGGCGTGGGAATCGCGAGTGGCAGTGGATGAAACGTGATGGTCGCCGTAGTTGAACTTCCATGGACAAGTTTTCATGTCTACGGACACATGCATTGCATACCGATCACTAGAAGGAGTAGTAGAGAAAGCTAGGCGGATAAATAGTTCCTTATAGTCAAGCGGACCCACGCTACTACTTGTTCCAAAGACATGCACACCATCGAAATAGTCCATCTATATCAATATACATAGAGAGGGAATATATTTTTTACAAGAGAGGAAATAGTTCATCCATCCATAATGCCCTGCTGCTGGTGCAACATCATCTTCTTCTTCTTCTTGTTCTCATTTTCTGTGGGAGACGGCTTCGCAACAAGCTCTCTGGACCTTGCAGCTATCTCGAAACTCACACGGGCATCGAGGGCAGCATATTTTATCCCCTCGTACGTCAAGGGATAATTCTCCCATCCAGACGACCTTAATGCCAGCGTCTCGTCACCCTTCTGAAGATTTGTTCCTAGCACAAAATTTGCTACGTCGAATAGGGATGGTGTCGGTTTATCACAATCTTCTACATGATTTTTTATTCTGGTTTGTAGGTCAGCGATGCTTTTCAAATCAAGGTTGTACGGCTCCAACTTCTGTTTGTCCCCTGCGATGGCTGCCCCATAGAAGTATATGTCCTCCCGAGACAAGAAATCGTGAAGCTCACCTGGTATGGAGAGCGCGTGTATGATGTGGTACACCAAAACATCATCTTCGAGGCACAGCTGAAGGACAGCGGCGTGTTGGATCTTCCCAGTGGCACGCTCCGTGTACTCTGCGTCGAGACCGATGACATTCATCTCCACCTTTTGGAGGGAGTTGGATACATTGTTGATCCACTTCCGAACAACCCTTGGGTGGTCGGTGACTGTGGCAACTATGCTCAACGAGCCTTCGACGAGGACATGTTGGACGCTAAAAACCTGCATCTCGATCTCTTTCGCCATTTGGAACCGCTGGACCGGAGGGCTATGGTTTGGAGAATTAGGATTAGATGGCTAATCTAACTGAAGAAGATGATTATTTATAGGGGCTTCAGAATTACTCCAGTAGGATGTGAAGAGGTTAAAACAATGTGAATGCAGTGTGGTTTGAATGCAAATGAAGATCAAGGAGTAGTGAAAAAGCCGAGGAAAATTGGTTCCCGATGGAGAAGTAAATGGGAGAAGTTATGCTCATGCATGAGGAGAGGTGCGGTGGTTTGACTGCTGCATGCAATGGATTGGACGGGCTCTTCGGTTGCCTTTTCTCTCTCCCACGCGCACAGAGTGGCCCACTTGCATGCTGCAGTTTGTTGGCTGGAGTCGGGCTGCAGCTGCTCATGCGTACGCTAATTAATGCTGTGAATGCGGGGCATGGAGGGAAATGGGCACATGCAAAAGGGTATATACGTAGACTAATTAGAGAAATACTGAAAAAAGTTATGCGCAGACAAAAGAGGACCGGAGGGAGTACTACTCATGTTCCTACTACGGTTAAGGAATATGCGGTTATCCTCAAAAAAAGAAAAGTCCTTCTTCGCGCTTCCGCATGCACGAGAATTTGGTTCTGCTCGCAATATGGATGATAGCTGGAGGATGAAGTGAACCCAGAGGCATGCTAGCATGGGAGTGTACTCATGTTCCTACTACTCCTACTACTAGTAGTAGTAGTACAACTGTGGTACACTTGATGGTCAAAATACTATTATTCATCCGGTCCTCATAGTGAAGTGACAAGGCCTTGCGCCCGAGGTGACACCAGTCCAGGCGGCGTGTCCGGGTTACCAAAGTCAGCCTCACCTTGTGCACTATGTAGTCACTGTCACCGCCGCTGTATAGCATGCCTCGCCTCGTCTCCCTCTCCCCTAGCACCACTCCATCTCCATCTCCGTCTCGCCGGAGATCCTGTGGTCACTCTTCATTATCTCACTGTGCCCCCACATACCCTCGCCTCGCTCGCCTCCCCCAGTACCGCTATTCCCTCGCTAGCCGCTCCAGCACCGACAGCCTTCTCCCCCGTAAATCAAGCCCCCCAAAACCCCACCTTCCAAACTCCACCATGCCCGAACGCGAACCGCGCAGGATCCATATGAGCCGCGATTGGAGCTATCTCCCCAGTGACGTCCTCGACCTCTGTTGTTCGTGTATGGATATGTTGAGCGCCCTGCGGCTGGCTGCATGCTCGAGGGGCATGCACACGGCCATCATTGAAGCGAGGCCTAAGCTTTTCAAGACACCCTGCTTGCTGCTATCTGGTCTTGTGAGATTGGCTCACCATGATATGGAGGCGTACATGATGCCCCTCGACTTCAATCCGATCTCCATTAGCCGAAACTTCTTTGCAGGTATGTAGTGGGTCACCGTACATCATTTCCCTCGACTTCGATCCGATCACCATCGCCCGAAACTTCTTGGCAGGTATGTACTGGGTCGGCATGAACTCCCGCTGGATGGCTGCCGTCAGAGAAGACAGTAAAAAGTTGGTGCTCGTGAACTTCCAGACCTCCCATGAGATTATCCTTCCTCCGTTGGATTATATAGAGTATTACCATCGCAGTCCTAATCATCTAGATTACCGCGTCAGTTGGACGTACCTTGTTTTGCAGAAGATTGTAATCTGCAAGTGCCCACACGACATGCAGATTACGCAGACTTCAAGCTAATTGCCTTGTTCGACAAGGGACTCGCCTATCTTTACGCCGGTGCCTTCTTTAGATGGAGACAACTCAATTCGCAGTGGATCGTCGTCAAAGCTGATACACACTTCTATGATGCTATTGAACACAATGGCATCATCTACGCGATCGACAAAGCAGATGGCACCACGTATTGCTGGGACGGCATGTGTAAGTTGTTTCCATCTCATGTTAATGATGACGCCATGACACTGTTTGAACTTTTTGTGATGATTGGCATATCCCTGTTTGAGCAGAATTTGAGTAGAACTATGGCAATGTATTAGAGACACCGTAAATCAGCTATATTTGGAATGAGTTAATTCATGCGATTGTGATCATGTCATTACAGCCAATTTGTACCCCTGAATAATCAAACGGTTAGGAATATATGGATATTCTCCTTATTTTACAGTTATCTATATACTACTACTAAATATGAGTGTGTATCAATGGCCATGTTAGTTTCCTCATTTTCATGATGTAGAAACATGCACCACACTATTGGTTTCATCTAACCATACATTAGGGAAGTAAATGTGCATATGGAGAACTCTATGTTTGGAAGTAGTGAAATCCTGTAATGCTTACCATGTGTATATACCTATATTCGCCCTTCTGCAATCAATGGCTAGAATAATATCCTCACAAAATTTTTGCCCACAGAACACGAGTATATAACAATGCATGGTCTGTTAGTTACCTTGAAGAATTTGTTTGTGAGGACAGAACATGATTCCATAACATGCATGACATGGTAGTTTCCTGTGAAGAATCGATTGCGAGATAACATGAGTATAACCATGCATGGCACTTCTATATTTTCGAACCCGGTATACATTTCCCTGTATTTTCCTCCCAGTTCCAACAGGGACATATCAATGTTGTTTCTTGCATTATCCTACTCATACTTTGAACAATGCTGATCTTACGTTAACAATGCCTGTCCTTTTTGATATGATGTAGTGTCCCTACAGTTACTGCCCTTTGTAATCACACCGCCTTTGCCAAAAACAGGGAAGCACAACTGGTTCCTTGCTCGAACAGATGACGACAAAAGACTGATGATCATTCGGACACATGAGCCGGAAAAGTTATATTGCAAAAACCCCACCGTATACAAGCACCATGAAATACGTGAGTATCCGGACAGTGGCTGTTACGTCTATGAGCAGGATACCAGCTTGTTGGGGCCTTCAGGATTTTTTAGTTGGAGGCGGGTAAACAGCCTTGGTTCACACTCTCTGTTTCTCGGACTCAATTATCCGATTAACTAGGAGATCACCGTTGGCAAGGACCTTGATGGCAGAGAGGCTCTATTTGCTATGGAAAACTGTGTCTACACGGCAAGCCCTAGGAGTTCGGGAGCAAACTCCCCTGATTGTCAACGATACAGCCTGCAGCCAAAAGAAGGTGAGAATGACAAAGGCATCCGGATTAACTTTGATCCTTGGATGTCTCAATTACGACAGGCAGTGATGTGGTTCAAGCCTTCAGGTTGATAGGTAATTGGGCTGTTGCGTCGAAAGGGTGGAGTACTGGTGTCTCCGGATCATTGGTCGCTGAAGCGGGGCTGCAAATTATGATGGTGTTGGATCATCTCTTCGAATGACTTTGTTGTCTTTGCTGCTTGTTCTGGATGGGTAGTTCTTTCTTTTGTTATGCATATTCCTTGTCATTTGGTCATCCTTGTCTATGTCACTCTTACTATGTAATAGTTGGCTCTGTTTAGAATGTCATTCTCGTCTGGATCACGAGAGTCTGAGCGCTGCAAATGGGTGTGTTTTGGTGGTGTAGCAAGACTTCTTATGAACTATCATGTCTTGCTGTTTATGTCAGTAGTAGTCACTAGTCAGTGTTTGAATGTTGTATATATCATTGTTTCGAAGTGTTTATTGTCTCGAACTACTGGTGGGCTAAATGAGGGCATCACGATTCTCCAGTGTTCAGAGTGTATCTCCTTTTTTCAAGTTATGTAATTTGAGCTCAGTGTCTTTCGATGATGTACACTTGTTTGGGCCAGTGAGGTGTCGTTCAATATGGGTCGAGTAGTAACGCAAGCCAAACAGGTCAATTATGACTCTCAGGCCGGGCTCTCAAAAGATCCTAAAAAAAGGCCGGGCTCTCCAAAAAAGAAAGAATAAGGACTCTTAGGCCGACATGTAGGCGCCACCGGTGTTTTCGTGTGCTTGCGCGCCGAGAGCATATTGGCACGTGTTCGAATTTCAAGCTACCTTTTCATCCCCAATCTCCCGTCCCTCCCCCACCTCTGGAATCTCGATTCCTACTCCAGTTCCCCCAAATCCCCCTCCTGTACTCCCTGTACTCAAGCTCACTATCATGTCACCGGTCAACGCGGATCTCCGAGCCGGAGATCCTGAGGTCCGTCCTGCCTTCGGTCGCTGCGTGCTGTCGCTCAACAGTGTCATGGCGGCGCTTGACGACCAGTTATCCGGCAAAGTGCTGATGGTAACCATCAACGGCGACCGGCCTCCTGTCTCGCCGGACGACCTTGTCAAAGCTCTTGGCATTGCGCACGGAATCCAAATAAGTGACTTGCTCGTCGAAGTCTGTCCGCCACCGGCTGATTTCTTCGTCAGGTTCCAGACAACTTTCGACTGCAGTCGTGTGTTCGAATCTTCCCGACGTTTGTTCTGCGATGGCGCGCTGGTGAGATTTTATCGGTGGCACCCAGGATGGGGCTCGGTGCCCTCTGAGCTTGAGTTTTTAACAAAGCTTACCTTCCACGGCATGCCTCGACGTGCTTGGAACAGCGAGTCGATGAATGAGCTTATCAACGACCTTGGAGGTGATCTCGTAAGTATGTTTATTCCTCCAGACAGCTGGGCTCTGACGGTTATGGCATGGATGAAGAAGTCGTCCACCATACCGAAAGTGATTGGTGTTGAGATACCGGTGCAGGAACCGGGGTTGTACTATTCGTCGCCACCAAGGCCGCCGCGGACCACGTTAGGGATGTACCTGTATGGAGTGTTCGTGCATGTCGAAGAAGTGGTCAATCCATCAATCGAAGTCCTGCCGCCGCCGCCGGTGCCAGGGTCCGTCGACGACGTCCATTACAGGAGTTAACGTTATACTTTCCCCGTGTTGCTCGGAACGATGGATGGCACAGGGCGTACTCCATCGCGCGGCGGAGGCCGCTGCTTCTTTGGGAGAAGAGGCAGGGCTGGCTGCCTGGATGTGCTCTAATTTGAGGTAACAACTGAATCTTGTCAGATAGTCCCTCCGTCCCAAAATTCTTGTCTTAGATTTGTCTACATACGGATGTATCTATTCACATTTTAGTGTTAGATACATCCGTATCTAGATAAATCTAAGACAGGAATTTTGGGACGGAGGGAGTACTAGTAAATCCAAGCTATGGGTGTGAAGCACTGATGTGCCAGTACATTTGACTGTGACCTATTCTAATTTTGTACCTGAACTTTTTTAGAAAGGGTTGTACGTCAACTTAATGTGCTAGCAGAACTTATTATGTTGTTTGTCTGTTTTCTTTGTATAGCATTCAAGATATTTCCCTGTCATTGATAAAGAAGATGAACCGTTATGTACGAGTTCGTTGGTTTCAACATAGCCCTACCCGTAGCGATCCACTGCTTCCATCCTGATTGTGCCGCCTGCGTGAAATTTTTGTATGAAAGTTAAGTGTGCTATGATGTTCTATATGATTGTGTCAACTATATAAGTTTTTACTGAGCATCAGCAATGCATATGGCTGAAAGATGTATTTACGAGCATCGACCGATGGGTCTCTCTCTCTCTCTCTCTCTCACACACACACACACGCACACATGCACACACGCACAAGTGGACCCGTTGAATTATTTCTTTGCTCGTGACAACTTTTAATTAGGTTCCACTGTAATCTAACTTTTTTCTTAAGTTATTAATTGAGCTCAGTGACTTCAAAAATTGGTACAGAAGCCTTGTTTGGGCCTTTCCGGCGTTGCTGAATGTGGGCTGAGTAGCCATGTTAGGTTGTACTGTACTACACAGGCCTTTTTTTTCAACATCAGCAATGCCACTAGGCCGACAGTTGTACACAATATCCGGGTCAACTTGTTATTCTCTGCCCCGCTGGGCTGCAAACTTTCCTAGGAGGTATCCATTAGGCTTAACAAGAAAATGGACTTTAAGAAACAATAAATGGGATGTAATTATAATAACTGGGCGGTAACTATAAAAAGATGCACCAAACGCGTAATCAGTTTAAAAAATATATTATTTTTGGAATTTGAAAATTTTCATTTCATTACTTGTTGCGCGCGCAATATTTCGTTGGATTTTAACGTAATACAACTTTATTTTGAAATTATATTTAATCTGAGTAGAAATTTCAGATAAAAATATTTGGGATCCCATAAAAATGTGGGATTTTTTTTGAATTCTGTTTTGAGCGGTTGGTTGAAATTATTTATCGTTGTCCTAGCTAGAAAATGGGTTGTACTTTTAACAAACTGTAAATGGGCTGTAGTAAATTCCATTAGAATTAAAAAATGGGTTGTACATTCTTACAAATCGCAAATGGGCTATATGTTCTCTGCCACACACTTGTGGGCCTTCTAAGTTGACGCGTCCCCTAAAAAAACTAAGTTGACGCGTCTGCAAGGCTTTGTCAACAACACACGGTTCTGGCAGCAGTGGCCGTTGGATGTCCATCCAACGTATGTCGTGCTTCTTCTTCAATCTCGGATATTCTTGCTTCAGCCGCCCAAAAAATGATTCCTCCCCCTAACATCTGGGGCGCACCGTTTCGGAGGCTGACCTGTGGGCCTACTAAGTTGACGCCTACCAAGGGCTTTGTCAACTTAGTGAATATAAACGATTCTAGCTGCAGTGAACGTACGATGTCCATCCAATGGCCGTAGTGCTTCTTCAACCTCTGGTCTTGTTTGCTGCAGCCGCCCAAATTAGCGCCGGTCGTGCCGCGTGCTCCTGCCTCACGTGGCCGGCTGTGATGCCGCGGAGGCCTCACCGCCCCTACTACTCCCACCGCTGGCCAGGCCATCCCTCTACTCACCCACACCCCCTGTTATTCCGCGGCGACGGCAGCCTCACACCGCAGTCGAACAAGTGAACCCTCGTACTCCTCTCCGCGCGGGCTTCCACTGCCGCGTCTTCCCCGGCTCCGCGTTCTCCCCTTCCTAGGCCTCGCCGTCGTCCACCGCCCTGGTGCTCTCGGCGCGGCATGGTCAACGTGGTCAAGGAACGGCTTCCATCGGACGTGGACTATACATGGAGAGGCTGATAGCTGGGTCCACGGCGGCAGCAAGGAAGTGCCTCCTTATTATGCGAAAAATAATGATTCCTCCGCCTGACAGTAGGGACCCACCGGACGGGCCACCGTATTTCATGAAAAAAACATTTCCCCCTGACTGCTGGGACCCACCGAACGGGCCACCGTATTGCGCGAAAAAAACGTCCCCCCGCTGTCAGCTCGGACCCACCGGAAGTGCCTCCTTATTACGCACAAAAAATTGAATACTCCCCCTGCTGGTTGGGGCCCACCTTGGTGGGAGGCTGACTTCTGGGCCTACTAAGTTGACGGGGACGGAGTGCTTTGTCAACTTAGTCAATATGAACGATTCTAGCTCCAGTGACCATACGATGTCCATCCAACGGCCGTAGTGCTTCTTCAACCTCTGGTCTTGTTGCTCCAGCCGCCCAAAGCAGCGCCGGTCGTGCCGCATGCTCCTACCTCCCGTGGCTGGCTGTGCTGCCGCGGAGGCCTCACCACCCCCTACTATTCCCACCACTGGCCAGGCCATCCCTCTACTCACCCACACCCCCTGTTATTTTGCGGCGACGGCAGCCTCACACCGCAGCGAATCAGTGAACCCTCGTACTCCTCTACGCGTGGGCATCCACTGCTGCGTATTCCCCGGCTCCGCGTCGTCCCCTTCCTAGGCCTCGCCGTCGTCCACCGCCCTGGTGCTCTCGGCACGGCGTGGTCAACGACGTCAAGGAACGGCTTCCATCGGACGTGGACTGTATGTGGAGAGGCTGACAGCTGGGTCCACGGCCACAGCAAGGAAGTGCCTCCTTATTACGTGCAAAATAATTATTCCTCCACCAGACAACGGGGACCCACCGGACAGGCCACCGTATTTTGCAAAAAAAACGTTTCCCCCTAACTGCTGGGACCCACCAGCTACATCTTCGCACGCAAGGAAGTGTGTCCGGGAAAAAAACGATTCGCCCCCCTGACTGCTGGGACCCACCAGCTACATCTTCGCAGGCAAGGAAGTGCGTGACAGTCGGGACCCACCTGGTCAAAGCGTATGTAGCGTTGTCATTCTGGTCGCGAACGTGTACGTACATACTGGTCGATGTAGAGGCGCGCACGTAGCATGTACACGTACGTACAGCGGCCAGTGTGCAAGAAAGAAAATACGGCCACGTACGTACATACGGGCAGGGTCTCGAACGCCTACTCGCGCATACGTACGGCCAGGGCTCGTGTACATGGCTGGGTCAGAACAGAGAAACAATGTCGTCGTCGTGTTCATGGGGAGCCAACCGGCTGGGTCGGAACAGAATGCGTCGTCGTGTTCATCGGGAGGGCTTGGACAGAACAACCGATGGAAACGAGGCCTGGCGTACCGCAGAACGGAGGAAACAGCCTTGTGTTTGACCGGCCATGTTCGAAACGGGATCCTGTTCATCGGGAGGGGTCTGGCGTACCGCAAAACGGAGGAAACGGAGCTCCTACGGTCGAAACGGGGGCCCTGTTGATCGGGAGGGGTGTGGCGTACCGCAAAACGGAGGAAACGGACTTGTGTTGGAGCGCTACGGTCGAAACGGGGGTCCTGTTCATCGGGAGGGCTGTGGCGTGCCGCAAAACGGGATTCCACGGGATACTGTTCATCTCCACCGTCGACCCCCTCCAGCCTCCATGGGCTACTGTTCATCCATCGTCGACCTCCTCCAGCCTCCACCTACGAATGTTCATCCACGGGCTCCTGTTCATCCAGCCTCCGCCGTGCGCTACTCCACCGGCTACTGTTCAACCATCCCTCTCACGGGCTCCTGTTCAACCACCCCTCCACGGGCTACTGTTCATCCTGCCCTCCATCGTCTACTATTCATCCTGCCCTCCACGGGGTAGTCCTGTTCATCCTGCCCTCCACGGGGTCCTGTTCATCCAGCCCCAACCGGCTCGAACGATCGGGGTCCTGTTCATCCACCCCCACCGGGAACTGTTCATCCAAAGTCCCCAGCAACGCTCACTGTTCATCCAGAGGCAACGCCACGGGGTCCTGTTCATCCACCCCCACCGGGAACTGTTCATCCAAACCCCCCAGCAACGATCACTGTTCATCCAGAGGCAGCATCGATCGGCTTTAGTTAGCAGCAGTAGCAAAGGAATGGCTCGATCGGGTTCTGTTGAGGATATAGACCTTAGAGTCACCCGCCAGGAGGGGCCGGGTTACTCGTACGGTTGTTGCCAGAAGCTCGGAGCCAAGTTTCAAGAAGATGGGCCAGAGATGGGCTGAGACCCGGATATGGCTTAAGGCCCGTAGTTATAATCATTATTATAGTAGAACTTGTAGCGTAAGGCAAGTATAGTTTAGAGTCCGAGCCGGATACTCTTATAAGCCGGCCGGGACTCTAAGGGCTGCTGGGCGTCAGCCTCCCTATATAAAGGGATGACCCGGCAGCGGTTTAAGGGCGACAATAATCTCATCGAGAGCCAGGATAGTTGTTTAAGCTCCTGGCAATCGTAACCCTAATCAAGATCACCCCAAACTGGACGTAGGCTTTTACCTTCACCGTAAGGGGCCGAACCAGTATAACCCTCGTGTTCCTTGTCCCGCATAACCCCTTCAGGCTTTCCTAGTTGCGATGGCTCCACGACTAAGTCCTAGCTCAAGGACATCTGCCGTGACAATTCCACGACAGTTGGCGCCCACCGTGGGGCCAGCGCACGGTGGATTTGAGTTCTTGAAGGGCGGCTTCGAAGGGCTCAAGGGATACGCTGTGGGCCGGATGACCAAGAGTCGTCGCGGCAAGTTCTACATCAATGATGCGGACTGGGGCCCCGACGCCGGCTCAATTGAGTACGGGTACCGGGTCCCCTTTGGCAAGATTGGTGAGCCGGGCCCCGAGCCGGATCTCTGCGCCGATCTCATCGAAACGGCTCGGCGTGCACGACCTTCCCGGGCCCGGCCCGTCTTAAGGCGCGCTTTTGTGGGATGCATCCATGGGGGGCCCTCTGATCCATCTGGGTCTGGTGATGAGGCGGCCGCCGGCTCTGACGGCGAGTCGGCCACCGATGAATCAAACTAGTTGTACCAACTTCAAGATGGCAGGCTCATGGGTTGTTCCGATGGCGACAGTATTCCGGACCCTTTTGAGCCGCCAAGTCAGGTTGGAGTTTTTATGGCTGGTGCGCAGCCTGTTCAGAACCCCGCTGCTGGATCGGGAAACCCGGTGCCTTCTCCGGCTCAGGTGCTGATGGATCTCACGGACAAGATGACGGCCCTGTTAACCGCCGCGGTTGACCCGGCGAATCAAGCTCAGCATGATGCGGAGGTGGCACAGTTAAAATTGGATTTGATAAAAGCTAAAGAGGATCCTGCAGCGGAAGGGATCAGGCTGGCTGTGGAGCGGGCGGCTCTCGACGCCCGGACTCAGCTGATTCAGGCACAGTCCTTCCAACTCACGATGGATCAGAACGCGGCCAACGAGGTCATGAGAAGGAGGCATCAGAAGGCCCAGTCTCGACTCCCACCGGTTTACGATCCACGCAATCTCTTCAACACGCCGGGTGCAGGGTCTAGTAACCCGCCAGGGGTCATTGCGCCCGGGTCTGGACCCCTTATTCAGCCACGAGTGATGGGGCCTCCTCAAGTGCCCCCTGCCCTGCCTCAGTATGTGCCAATACCCCCGGGTCATTATGATAACCCGCTGGAGAACATGGTGGCTGCGGTAGCACGACTGGCGGCTCTCCTCGTTGACGGCGACTCTCCGGCGGCCATCGAAACCCGCCGGGTCAGGGAACTCCTGCAGACGGCACTGGCACAGCAAGAGGCGTTCTCCTACAGCCGGGACATGATCCACTCGACCCCTCGTCCAGGCCAGAGCCCGAGTTACAGCCGGCACATGGTCTCAGCAACCGGTTCAAGTAATGTCCCACGCCATGACCCGCCCCCTGGCCATGGCCCGGCTCATAATGGAGCCCTTTACGCAGCAGACCAAGCGCGGCAAGAGGCGGAGCAGGTGCCTCAATTGACGGCTTACCAGACCCCCCCCGGCTTATCCGACGACTTCCGTTGATGTGGGTATCCGTACCAGGACCGGGGGTGTCCCTTGTTTGGTGCCAGCTATCCGTAATGAACGTCTACCTAAGGACTTCAAGGGCCCTAGGAAGGTGCCTAACTATACAGCTGACTTACAGCCTGCAGCCTGGATTGAGAGTTATGAGATGGCTATGGAATTGCTAGAGGTCAGTGAGGCGGCCATGGCCAAATATTTCACCATGATGTTAGATGGAACTGCCCGCACGTGGTTGAATGGGCTACCACCGAACTCCATTGGGTCTTGGGCTGAGCTGAAAGCCCGGTTCATTCAAAACTTCAAAGATACCTGTAGGCAGTCTATGTCAATTGTGGATTTGACTAACTGTAAGCAGCAGGAGGGTGAATCCATGACCCATTGGGTTCGCCGGGTCAAGGAGGTCATACATTCATCAGATAAGATGGATGCCGGCTCTGCAGTCTTAATGTTGGAGCAGAACTGTCGCTTTGTGCCCCTTAAGATGAAACTCGGGCGGCTTAAGCGCGACTGCACCGATATGGGTACCCTAATGGCGGCTCTTGTCAAGTACGCCGATTCCGATGGTACCAATGATCCCCCTTCAGACGATGAAAGGACAGGGAAGGGAAAGAAGAACGGCAATGGCAAGGGTCCTCAGTTTAACCCGGGGAACCAAGGAGGAGGCAAGCGTAAGGCTGATGGCAGCCTAGAGTTTGTAGCCAACGCCAACTCCCAAGGTAATAACCAGCGACGCAAGGGGAGGCCCCCTCCCCGAGGCGGCGGGTCAGGTCCAACGCTGGAGCAGCTCTTGAATGAACCTTGTCCCAGGCATGGCTCTAGAGAGAAGCCGGCGACTCATCTGTGGAAGGATTGTGCGATCATGAAGGCCTTTAAGAGCTACAATGGCCAGGGCGGCGGCTCAGGCGCCGGCGGCTTTCATGGCCCGGGCGGCGGCTCAAATTCCGGTCCTCAAAACGGTCAAGGGGGCTTTAATCAACAATCTGGTCAGGGTCATCAACAGCAGCAGGGGGGTTTTCAGACCAACCCAAAGCAGCTTAGCGGTGGACAGTATCATGTGTTCACCACTAGTTTGTGCAAACGAGATCAGAAGCTTCACAAGAGGGCTGTGAATGCTGTTGAGCCGGCGGTTCCACGCTATTTGAGGTGGTCTGAGCAGCCTATAATGTGGAGTAGGGAGGATCACCCTCCCCGGGTGGATAACCCGGGCCACTTGGCCTTAGTAGTAGCTCCTCAGGTGGGAGGTTACAAGTTCACAAAGGTACTCATGGATGGAGGCAGCAGCATCAACATCCTCTATTATGAGACTTTTCGCCGTATGGGGTTGGTTGATAAGAACCTCAGCCAGTCAAACACTATCTTCCATGGTGTGGTACCTGGTAAGTCGGCTTATCCAGTCGGCAAGATTGAATTAGAAGTGGCTTTTGGTGATGAGAACAACTACAGGGTGGAGAAATTGACCTTTGAGGTGGTCAAGATAAGAAGTCCATACCATGCTATATTTGGACGGCCGGCTTACGCCAAGTTCATGGCACGGCCGTGTTATGTGTACTTACAGCTCAAGATGCCGGGTCACAATGGGACCATTACGGTTCACGGCAGCCGGAAAGTGGCTCTCGAGTGTGAGGAAGGTGATGCAGCTTATGCAGAGTCTGTTTGTGCTACAGAGGAGTTGAAGTTTTACAAAGACAATGTTGACCCAACAGACATGACCTCTCTGAAGAAGCCGACTACGGAGACTGAGCCGGCGATGAAATTTAAGTCGGCTGATGAAACTAAGCTTGTTGATTTTGTTCCAGGAGATTCATCTCAGCAGTTTAGCATCAGTGCCAATCTGGATCCAAAATAGGAAAGCGCGCTCATCGAGTTCATCCGTGAGAATAGGGACATCTTTGCATGGAAGCCTTCTGACATGCCGGGTGTACCTAGAGAACTCGCTGAGCATACTCTCAATGTTGATCCAAAATTTAAGCCGGTCAGACAGTTCCTTCGACGGTTTAATGAGGAGAGGCGGAAAGCCATTGGTGAAGAAGTGGCCCGGCTCTTGGCGGCCGGGTTTATTGTTGAGGTTTTTCACCCAGAATGGTTGGCTAACCCGGTGCTCGTACTCAAGAAGAACGGCACCTGGCGGATGTGTGTGAACTACACGGATTTGAACAAGGCGTGTCCGGCTTATCCTTTTGCTCTCCCCCGTATTGATCAAATCATTGATGCTACGGCGGGTTGTGCACGCTTAAGTTTCTTGGATGCTTATTCTGGGTATCATCAAATTAAGATGGCAGTTAAGGACCAGGAGAAGATGGCGTTCATCACTCCCTTTGGAGCCTTCTGCTATGTGTCTATGCCCTTTGGACTCAAGTGTGCACAGGCGACTTACCAGCGTTGTGTACAGAACTGTCTTCATAAACAGATCGGGCGCAATGTTCACGCTTACATGGATGATATTGTGGTTAAATCCATCAAGGAAGAAACCCTGATAGATGATTTAAGAGAAACCTTTGACAATCTCCGGGTCTATAAGATGATGCTTAACCCGGCCAAGTGTGTTTTTGGTGTTCCTGCAGGCAAACTATTGGGCTTCTTGGTTTCTGACAGAGGCATTGAGGCTAACCCAGAGAAGATCAAAGCCATCACCTCCCTAGCTAAGCCGGCGTGTATAAATGACGTTCAGCGCTTGGCGGGTCGCATCGCTGCTTTAAGCCGGTTTATAAGCCGTTTGGGTGAGAAGGCTATGCCCTTATATCAGTTGATGAAGAAAACTGATAACTTTGTCTGGAATGATGCAGCTAATACCGCTTTTGAGGATTTAAAAAAGCAGCTGGCAGAACCCCCAGTCCTTGCTGCTCCAGTTGATAAGGAGTCATTGCTACTGTATGTGGCAGCAAACGCGCGAGCCGTCAGCGTGGCTATTGTGGTGGAGCGCAAGGAGGCGGGTAAGGAGCATCCAGTTCAGCGGCCGGTTTATTATGTCAGCGAAGTGCTCATTGAGTCCAAACAGCAATACCCGCATTGGCAGAAGCTTGTATATGGTGTGTTCATGGCGAGCCGGAAGCTTAAGCATTATTTTCAGGGTCACCCTATCACTGTGGTCAGTTCTGCCCCTCTTGGTGATATTATTCAAAACAGAGAGGCCACAGGGAGAATTGCTAAGTGGGCTATAGAACTTGGACCTCATGGCCTCAAATATGTGCCACACACTGCTGTTAAATCTCAGGCTTTGGTGGATTTCATCAATGATTGGATGGAGTCACAAGTGCCTGAGCAAAAGCCGGATAACACTTATTGGACTATTCACTTTGATGGGTCCAGACAGCTGGAGGGCTCGGGGGCTGGCGTTGTATTGGCTTCCCCTAAGGGTGACAAGTTTCATTATGTGCTACAGTTGATGTTTCCTTGCACTAATAATGCGGCTGAATACGAGGCTTTGCTCCACGGTCTTCGAGTGGCTAAGGAGATGAGCTTAAGCCGGGTAAGGTGCTTTGGTGACTCAGACTTGGTGGCTCAACAAGTATCAGGCACCTGGGATTCTAAGGATCCTCTCATGGCGGCTTATCGCCGCGAGGTTGATGCCATTGCTGGGCATTTTCAGGGATACCAAGTGGAGCACATTGATCGCAGGAAGAACGAGGCGGCTGATGCTTTAAGCCGGTTAGGCTCTCAGCGAAAGTCGGTGCCACCTAACACTTTCCTGGATGTCCTGTATAACCCTTCGGTTAAGTTGCCTACAGAGGAGGACTTGGCTATCCCTGACCCGGAGGCACGACTGGTGGCGGCTCTTCATGTCATACCAGACTGGACAATGCCATATCTGGCTTATATAACCCGGGGAGAGTTGCCTGAGGATGAAACTTTGGCCAGGCAAATAACCCGGCGGGCTAAGTCAATGATCGTCATCGATGGCGAGTTACATCATCGCAGTGTTTCAGGGGCATTTCAACGTTGTATCTCCCCTGAGGAAGGCCAAGAGATCTTGCGGGAGATCCATGAAGGGGATTGTGGCCATCATGCCGGCTCAAAATCCCTTGTAGCCAAGGCTTTCCGTCATGGTTTTTATTGGCTGACGGCTCATGCTGATGCAGAGGACTTGGTCAGTAAATGTGATGGTTGCCAAAGGTTCTCACGACGGGCTCATGTGCCGGCTCAGGAGTTGAGGATGATCCCAATCACTTGGCCCTTTGCGGTCTGGGGGCTTGATATGGTTGGGCCTTTTAAACGGTCCAAGGATAAGAAGACCCACCTCTTGGTGGCAGTTGACAAATTCACAAAGTGGGTGGAAGCTGAGCCAGTTAGCAAGTGCGATGCAGCCACGGCGGTTCAATTTATGAAAAAGGTGATTTTCCGCTTTGGTTTTCCGCACAGCATTATAACTGACAATGGCACCAATCTCTCCAAAGGCGCCATGGAAGAATTTTGTCAACGAGAGCATATCCGACTTGATGTTTCTTCAGTGGCTCATCCTCAATCCAATGGTCAAGCTGAGAGAGCTAACCAGGAAATTCTGAAGGGCATCAAGCCCCGGCTTTTGGTCCCTTTGCAACGGACGCCGGGTTGTTGGGTGGAGGAGTTGCCCTCCGTCTTATGGAGCATCAACACTACTCCTAACAGGTCTACAGGCTTCACGCCTTTCTTCATGGTTTATGGAGCAGAAGCAGTCCTCCCCAGCGACATCCGTCATGATTCACCTCGCGTGGCGGCTTATGTTGAGACGGATAATGAACAGGCGCGCCAAGATGCTCTGGATTTGTTGGACGAACAGCGTGATGTGGCAGCAGCCCGTTCAGCGATTTACCAACAAGACCTGCGCCGTTATCATAGCCGCCGGGTCAAATCCCGGGTCTTCCAGGAAGGCGACCTTGTGCTCCGGCTCATCCAGGATCAAACAGATGCACACAAGTTATCCCCACCTTGGGAAGGGCCCTTTGTGGTCAGCAAGAACTTGCACAACGGGTCATATTACCTCATTGATATTCGGGAGCACAAAGATTCACGTAAATCTGAGGAAGAGACCCGTCGGCCGTGGAACATAGCTCAGCTTCGGCCTCACTACACTTGAGCTACCGGCTCTCGTGGTGTACATATTTATCTCAGCCATGTATATATCATGATAAGCAATAAAGCAGGACCTCTGTCCTTTTTTCTCCTCCAAATATGCGTATGTTGTTTTTATTACAAGATTACATGCTGACTTAAAGGAGGATCCGGCTTATGATCGTGTTCGAATCTAGCCGTGAGCAGTAAAATCACTTGGGGGCTTCCTGTTCAAACATGGGTCGTATTCGAACCAAAGAGAACATAGCTGTCGATACCCATTTGATTGGCAAAATTCCGAGCTCATTGGGAGGTTGCCTTTGGTCATATTTGAATCATAGTTTAACCCCTCTGAGAACCGACGTGGATCGTATTCGAATCAGCGTCGTTAAACAATTTTAAGAATCACTTGGGGGCTTCCTGTTCAAACATAGGGCGTATTCGAACCAAAGAGAACATAGCTGTCGGTACCCTCTTGATTGGCATCGCCGCACCCACTGGGGGCTGTATGATCGTATCCGAATCTTGGCTTAACCCCTTGGGGCCGGGTCTCTGGTCATATTCGAACCGGAAGCCCCTAAGTTCTTCTGCTTTTTCACAAGTTTACTCTGAGGTGTGCATGGTCGGGTTTCACTTGCCGGCTTAACTTTGGTTTACAGTGTTAGTTGCACGTCATGGGTGTCATCAAGGCAAGTAAACCGGAGTTAAGGTGTCAACCTTACTACACGGGTTATTTAACCCGGAAGATGCTTACAGGCTGTTAAGTGTGTTATTTTGGCTATGTTCAGAGTATAATTAAGGACCAGTCTTTTTTGATTCATATTCCGGGTTATTTATCTCAAACACCTGATTCTCAGGGCGGTAAGCCGCCTCGAGACTTGTGATTTGCCTTTTCTATGCAGATACTTAAAGGCATCTTTTGAGGTTGGGAAAAACAAAGGGATGATTATGACCTGGAGAAACATCAAAGAGACAAATTCAAAGGGCTTTCGCATTCAAAACGTGCACGATGGCACGGCAGAGATAAACTGTTGCACTTACTCTATTACAATAATTCTTCAAGTCTAAAAGATGGAACAATGTTTGATAAGCCGCCAGCTAACTTATGATGCCCGCTGAGTTGAAGTCCCCGGCTCATTCCTGTCTTCTCCTCCGGCTGATCCCAAGACCTCGAAGGTTGATGATTTCCAGTCGATGTCGCTGAGAGCTTCGAACTGGGCTTCTTCGTCAATTAACCCGGCCGGGTCAATCTCCGAGGCGAAGGTGTGCTGACGAGCCGGAGGGATCAGATTGAGGGCTTCATAGCGAGAGGTTGGAATCCTCTGATTCTCCGCATCATAACCCGGCTGGTACTTGGTCAAGTCGGTGTCGTTCCTGATGAGGGTGGCCACCGGGCGTACAGCCTTCACACATGCCGCGAAGTCCTTCTGGTCGAAGGCTGAGCCGTCTTCCTTCAGTCTTGGGTAACCCAGGGCGATGTCTGCCGGGTCTAGCTCCGGTAGGAATGCTTTGGCCCAGCTCAGCGCGGCGATTGCTCCGGCTCTCGCGGAGGCCCGTCGTAGCTCCTGGATCCGCTGCGGCAGAACAGCGAGCCGGCGCAGGACTTCGGCCAGATGAGCTGGCACCTCGTTGGATAGGGCCACCACAGCTAAGGCACGCTGTGACCCGGTGTAGAGCTGTTCCACCAGGGTGTACACGGCCTTTAACTTGGTGACCACGCTCTGGTTGAGGTTGGCACTCCTGGGACCTGTTTAACAAGATCAGATAAGCCGGTGACAAGGATGAATCATGACATATACAGACTTGATGAAAGCCGGTGAGGCGACTTACCGAAGATAGCAGCCACCATTTGGGAAACCTGGCGCTTTAGGCCGGAGAGCTCAGCGGTCTTCTCAACGAGGGCCTTCTCCACCTGTTCCGCCCGGGTCACCAGTGCGGCCTTCTCTTCGACCCAGGCTTTTCGTTCAGCATCAAATTCGGTCTTCAACTTTTCTTGAGTGGCGATGCTGGACACAAACTTGGTGTTTGCCTTCCGGGTCTCCATCTCCTGCATCTTTAGCCGGCTCTTGAGATCCGCAAGATCCGCCTCTAGTTTCTTGCCAACAGCCTGCATATATTTCCGGGTTAATTAACAGTTGTTATATAAGTCCCAAGCGCTTTCCAAGCAAAGGCACTTGGCACTTGGGGGCTAATGCATATTGAACGTATCCATCTACGTATTGCCGGCTCAGTTGAGTAAGCCGGAACCTAAGTCTACAACATATTCAAGTATAAATCGTCGACTTGGGGGCTAGCATGGCAAAGGTAACTATGTAGTAAAGTAAGAAGACAGCAGAAGGATACCTTAGATTTTTGTTGGATCTGGTTGACCATGGCAACCTCGGCGTCCCGGCTCTTGTGTACTTGGCTGATGTAGCCAGAGACGAGCTCTCCAATGCTCAAGTCGGTGTAGCCGGAGAGGTCCAGGTTCACCCAGTGGGGCTGCAGTAACTCCCCCTTCGCGGAGCATTTGGCCAACGCGGTCGGTCTCCCCGGCTCAACGAATTCCGTCCGGGTGATTACCACGTCCGGGCCATCTGCTGGTGGGGCTGAGCCGGAGGCCTCCGGGTTAACCGACGCTTCGGTCGTTGTCTTGGTAGTCGGGGCAGGGGCCTCAGGCGCCGTGTCCATTGGAGTGGTGGCTTCGGGGGCGGAGGCAGCTGGCGGCTCTTGAGCCGTCGCCTCCGGGTCAGGCAAGTCTGGCACTCCGGCTGACCTGGTCTTCTTTGCCCTTTTGGTGAGCTTCGCCTGGGCACTAAAAAGACAGAAGTGTTAGGCGCACAAAGAGTAAGTACAGACAAAGATAATGTAAGAAGATTGTTGTTACCCGGGCGCAGTCTTGAAGGCCGGCAGATTTGACTGCATGGAGTCACCCGAAGAGGGGGAGGTCTCCTGATAATTGGAGTCAAAAGAGTTGAGTGGCTGACGGATAACACCCGCCAACGGATCAAAAGGGTACAGGTGAGAAAAAACCTCAGTGCGACGCTTCCTTGTTGCGTCGGGTAACCCGGCGGAGAGGTCGGTGTCCTTGCGGGCCCGGGTGTGACGCCGGCTTTCGTGAACCTACTGCTTCAAAAGAAATTGAGGGTCTTGATGAGCTAATGGATGTGAAAAGCTTACTTTCCGGGTTACTCTTCGGACTTTTCAGCTGTGGCAAAGGCTCCGAGTCGGAGGAAAGTGACATTACCTCTTCAACCACCGGGTTACTGGCGCCGATGTCATCCTGTCAATAAGCAAAGTGTTGATAAGGCGGACAGCAACAAACAACAAATATAGCAAGAATTTAAAGGTTTAAGGGTTACCTCTGACTCGGAGCTGTCGCTTAATTGCATTAGCTCCGAAGCAGTGGGTCGGCTTCCCTTTTTGCGAGGGGCGGCTTTCTTGGCGGCTTTCTTCGCCTTTCTGGCCTTCTTGGCCGCTTCATGGTCATATTTGACCCGCCAGAACTTATCATCAGCCTGAAAGATACAATTGATTCTTAAAACGGTTCAGATGAAGGTTATATGTAGACGAAGATAAAAGTTAAAGTCAGCGGCTTACTGCTGGGGCTGGATTGGTCTTGCAGAAGGGGGCTAGCCCGGTTCTTCCGCAGTCTGCCAGGCTCTCGTTTAGAAGAGCCTTGGTCTCTTCCTCTGCAACGTCTTCTGGAAGATCATTGCGACTGTGCCTCTGCGGGTCATCCTTTCGCCCGGTGTACTCACACATTAAGCCGGGGCGGCGGCTCAATGGGATCACCCGCCATGAGATCCAGACCCGGACTAGGTCAATCCCGTTCAGACCGTTGCCTAGCAGGGCCTTGATCTTATTGATAGTTGGAAGCAGAGGCTGGCGTTCCGCGGCAGTCAGTTTGTCCGATAGCGGATGAGTCGGCTCTAGGCGTGTTGGGCGAAAGCCGGGCAGCGGGTTCTCGTCAGCCGGGGACGTATCTTGGCAGTAGAACCAAGTCATATTCCAGTCCTTAGGGTGGCTCGGCGGCTCTGCGTAAGGGAACAGACAGTCCCTACGCCGCTGGATGGAGATGCCGCCTAACTCCAGACTTGGCCCGTTGGCACACTCATTTTGGCGGTTTAAGTAGAACAACTCTCTGAAAAGCAGCAAACTGGGCTCTTCCCCAAGGTACACTTCGCAAAAGACTTGGAAGTTGCAGATGTTGGATACGGAATTGGGTCCTATATCCTGAGGCCGTAGGTCAAAGAAGTTGAGCACGTCCCTGAAAAACTTTGAGCCGGGTGGTGCGAATCCCCGGCTCATATGGTCTGCGAAGATCACTACCTCCCCGTCCCTTGGCTGTGGTCTCTCTTCCGACGGGTCAGGGGCACGGTAGGACATGATTTCCTTCTTAGGAAAATATCCGGACTTAACAAAATTGGCCAGGGTCTCGTCGGTGACGTTGGACCTCATCCAGTTGCAAGTGATGGGAGCCTTGGGAGGCATGGTGAAGGTTGGTGGTCTATGATAAAGAGAAAAGTGTCTGGGTTAATTATAAGCCGGAGATCTATTGTTCAAACTAAGATGGCGGCTTATGAAGGGGGTTAATGATATATATATTCAGATACGGTGGGTTATTGAAGCCGCAGGGGGATTCAGAGTAAATTGGTTATCTACGGCTTTACCACAGTTAAGCCGGAGGATTCTACAGAGCGTGTTTTCTTTAAACCGGAAAGTTCTACGGCGCGTGTTTTCTTTAAGCCGGAAATGTAAGCCGCCAAGATTCAATGGTTGCAGCTTTTACTAAGTGTGGTAAAACAGGTTTCACATAGTACCGTAACTTTTTTGGATCAAAATGGTCGTAGCAAAGAAAATTTTCTAGACCTAAAATGCGGACGCAGGGGAGTTCTTGAGCTCGAAGGAGATCTTATGCAGTGGAAAGAAGTGCGTTTTGCAGGTGAAATGAGTAATGAACAACTACTGCAGTAAGTCTACACATCCAAGATCAAACAAGGGTGGCGGCTACAAGAACTACTGAAGCCTGCGGACAATGGCGAAGAACACGAATGAACTATTTGAACTCTACCGCAGAACTGTTCTAACAAGACAGAGGAGACTCACCGGAGTTGGAGAAGAGCGGAAGTCGTCGCCGTTTATCTGGTCCGAGTCAGGGTGATGCAGCGGCCAGGTTGATGAAGATCAGGAGCGCGACGGCGGCGGCAGTGGCAGAGCTCGGGCAGAGGAGCGACGGCGCGAGGAGGAAGAAGAGAGCGTGAGAAGAGCCTGTTGGGCCGGCCTATTTATAAGGCGAGGTCATAAGTGAGCGCGAGATTCAAGGAGACCACGGCGTGGTTATCTCCCCCCCACGACGCCTCGATTTTCGGAATGGCAGTAAAAGCAAAGATCCGTTGCGGATCTGGCGGAGTAAAAAACGGACTTAATGGAGGATGACGTCACGGCGGATTATCCGGAGTCCAGAGGATGACGTCACTCCGGGTTATGGCCTTCACATGAATGGTAAGCCGGAGATTTTTTCTGTCAGAAGAGTTGAAGATTGACATGAGCCGGCTCAAATCAATCTGGGGCCTAATGTTGAGGATATAGACCTTAGAGTCACCCGCCAGGAGGGGCCGGGTTACTCGTACGGTTGTTGCCAGAAGCCCGGAGCCAAGTTTCAAGAAGATGGGCAGAGATGGGCTGAGACCCGGATATGGCTTAAGGCCCGTAGTTATAATCATTATTATAGTAGAACTTGTAGCGTAAGGCAAGTATAGTTTAGAGTCCGAGCTGGATACTCTTATAAGCCGGCCGGGACTCTAAGGGCTGCTGGGCGTCAGCCTCCCTATATAAAGGGATGACCCGGCAGCGGTTTAAGGGCGACATAATCTCATCGAGAGCCAGGATAGTTGTTTAAGCTCCTGGCAATCGTAACCCTAATCAAGATCACCCCAAACTGGACGTAGGCTTTTACCTTCACCGTAAGGGGCCGAACCAGTATAACCCTCATGTTCCTTGTCCCGCATAACCCCTTCAAGCTTCCTAGTTGCGATGGCTCCACGGCTAAGTCCTAGCTCAAGGACATCTGTCGTGACAATTCCACGACAGGTTCAGTTAACAGCCATCGATCGATCGCTCGGGTTCAGTAACGCGTAGCCTGTAGTGCAATCACTCGGGTTTAGTTAGCGCCCAACGCCTCGCTTGGGTTCAGTTAGAGCCCAACGCCTCGCACACACGTGCGTACGTACGAGAGAAATGCCCATCGCTCGGCCCCCGACCACCCACCGTAACCAGGGACTCCCCGATATTTTCCGCGCCCTCGCTTCTACCACGGTTTTTTCCGTCATGGACGGCCCAAAGAATGTCATGCAGCTGCGTCTCCGGCCCGCCCAGGACGAAAAGCCCATTTTCTGTCATGATTTTTTGTCATAGAAGTAGGACCCCACCACATCTGTGATGATACCGGGTTTTGTCACAATTATCGTCATAGAAGTGTCATAAGTATGACAGAAAAGATTTTTGTTCGGCCCAAAATGTCACGGATGTCTTTTTTTGTAGTGATAAGATCAATATATGATCTTTTTATTTCTTTTATTCTTTCTTTTATTTCCTTCAAGACCATAGCAAGAAAGCAAAGCCCTTTACACAAAACTACTCTTTATTATATATCTCACGGGCTCGAGTACATAGAGGGAACATAAAGCAAAACTCAAAGCTAGATCATACTAAAAACTTCATTCTACTAGATCAAGATATAACCAAAAGGATCAAACTAAAAAGAAAACAATAAAGATAAAGGTGTGATGGTGATACGATACCGGGGCACCTCCCCCAAGCTTGGCAGTTGCCAAGGGGAGTGCCCATACCCATGTATTTATGTCTCTTTCTTCGGAGGTGGTGATGATGGAGTTGTTGAACACTTCTTCTCTAACTTGCGTCTGACACTTAAATTTTCCTCCCTCAAGTCCTCGTTCTCGAGCTCGAGTTTCCTTATCTTTTTGCATAATGCCAACTTGTTGTCCTGCGAAAAACGTGGTGGGATAGATTGGACCATAGGGAAGCTTGACTTCTTCAACTCCACATGCATATCGCCAGGTCGGGGTAGTGGATCGTCCTCTTCATCAGAAGTTGTCTCCTCCGTCCTCTTTGGCTCAGAGTCTTCTTCTTCTTCCGTGGTCCAAACATAATGTTCCACATCCCCATATGCTTTTGGGTTTGTCATATAATTAGCCATGTAGCTCTCTCCCTCCGAATCTTGAGACGACATCTTGCTCCAAATCTGCTGTAAAAACAACTCAAAACGAAAACAGAGGATTTTTTTCGTGGTACTGTTGTCAAAACCTTCGGGAGGTTATATAATGAATTTTTACCGACCAAAAGAAGTATCGTGCAAGAAAACGGAGTCCGGAGGGCACACGAGGTGGCCACAAGGTCGGGGGGCGCGCCCGGGGGGTATGGCGCGCTCACCACCCTTGTGGTGGACTCGTGTCTCTTTTGGACTACTTTTAATTTTCCTAATTTTTTAAATATTCCAAAACGCATAGAATTTATCATTGGAAACGTTTCGGAGTCAGTTTACTTACCGTACCACATACCTATTCCTTTTCGGAGTCTGAAACGTTCTGGAAAGTGTCCCTTATGTACTCCTCCGGTGTTACGGTATCAATTATATTGGTCCCAACATTTATGGGAGTACCTGAGATATAATGTTTAATTCTTTGACCGTTTACCACCTTCGGATTCGTGCCTTCGGTGTTGTTGATTTTTATGGCACCGGAATGATAGACCTCCTCGATGATGTAAGGGCCTTCCCATTTAGAGAGAAGTTTCCCTGCAAAAAAAATCTGAAACGAGAGTTGTATAGCAAAACATGATCACCTACATTAAACTCACGCTTTTGTATCCTTTTGTCATGCCATCTTTTAACTTTTTCTTTCAATAACTTGGCATTCTCATAGGCTTGGGTTCTCCATTCATCAAGTGAGCTAATGCCAAATAACCTCTTCGTGCCGGCAAGTTTGCAAAACATAGTTGAGCTCTTTAATAGCCCAATATGCCTTATGTTCTAGTTCAAGAGGTAAATGACATGATTTTCCATAAACCATTTTATATGGAGACATACCCATAGGATTCTTATAAGTGGTTCTATAAGCCCACAATGCATCATCAAGTTTCTTATACCAATTCTTCTAGATCTATTAACAGTCTTTTGCAAAATTAATTTAATCTCTCTATTGCTCAATTCTACTTGACCACTAGACTGAGGATGATAAGGAGATGCAATTCTATGATTAACATCATACTTAGTAAGCATTTTACGGAAAGCACCATGAATAAAATGTGAACCACCATTAGTCATTAAATATCTTGGGACTCCAAACCTCGGAAAAATAACTTCTTTAAGCATCTTAATAGAAGTGTTATGATCAACACTACTAGTTGGAATAGCTTCTACCCACTTAGTAACGTAATCAACAGCAACTAGAATATGTGTATACCCATTAGAGGAAGGAAAAGGTCCCATATAATCAAAGCCCCTGATGTCTACTACACAACCTTCTTCTCATAGACGTTGTTGGGCCTCCAAGTGTAGAGGTTTGTAGGACAGTAGCAAATTTCCCTCAAGTGGATGACCTAAGGTTTATCAATCCGTGGGAGGCGTAGGATGAAGATGGTCTCTCTCAAATAACCCTGCAACCAAATAAGAAAGAGTCTCTTGTGTCCCCAACACACCCAATACAATGGTAAATTGTATAGGTGCACTAGTTCGGCGAAGAGATGGTGATACAAGTGCAATATGGATGGAAGATATAGGTATTTGTAATCTGGAAATATAAAAACAGCAAGGTAACTAATGATAAAAGTGAGCACAAACGATATTGCAATGCTAGGAAACAAGGCCTAGGGTTCATACTTTCACTAGTGCAAGTTCTCTCAACAATAATAACATAATTGGATCATATAATTATCCCTCAACATGCAACAAAGAGTCACTCCAAAGTCACTAATAGCGGAGAACAAATGAAGAGATTATTGTAGCGTACGAAACCACCTCAAAGTTATCCTTTCTGATCGATCTAGTCAAGCGTCCGTAGTAAAATAACACGAAGCTATTCTTTCCATTCGATCTATCATAGAGTTTGTACTAGAATAACACCTTAAGACACAAATCAACCAAAACCCTAATGTCACCTAGATACTCCAATGTCACCTCAAGTATCCGTGGGTATGATTATACGATATGTATCACACAATCTCAGATTCATCTATTCAACCAACACACTTCAAAGAGTGCCCCAAAGTTTCTACCGGAGATTCAAGATGAATACGTGTGCCAACCCCTATACATAAGTTCACGAGGTCACGGAACCCGCAAGTTGATCACCAAAACATACATCAAGTGAATCACGTGATATCTCATTGTCACCATAGATAAGCACATGCAAGACATACATCAAGTGTTCTCAAATCCTTAAAGACTCAATCCGATAAGATAACTTCAAAGGGAAAACTCAATCCATTACAAGAGAGTAGAGGGGGAGAAACATCATAAGATCCAACTATAATAGAAAAGCTCGCGATACATCAAGATCGTGCCGAATCAAGAACACGAGAGAGAGAGAGAGAGATCAAACACATAGCTACTGGTACATACCCTCAGCCCCGAGGGTGAACTACTCCCTCCTCGTCATGGAGACCGCCGGGATGATGAAGATGGCCACCGGTGAGGGTCCCCCCTCTCGCAGGGTGCCGGAATGGGTCTAGATTGGTTTTTGGTGGCTACAGAGGCTTGCGGCGGCGGAACTCCTGATCGAGGTTATGTTTTAGGGGTTTCTGTATATATAAGAGGTTTTGGCGTCGGGAACAAGTCAGGGGGGGTCTCCGAGGCGGCCACGAGGTAGGGGGCGCGCCCAGGGGGTAGGGCGTGCCCCCACCCTCGTGGGTGACTCGGGACTCTTCTGGCCCATCTCCGATGCTCCATGGGCTTCTTCTGGTCCAAAAATAATCTCCGTCAAATTTCAGGTCAATTGGACTCCGTTTGGTTTTCCTTTTCTGCAATACTCAAAAACAAGGAAAAAACAGAAACTGGCACTGGGCTCTAGGTTAATAGGTTAGTCCCAAAATCATATAAAATAGCATATAAATGCATATAAAACATCCTAGATTGATAATATAATAGCAAGGAACAATCAAAAATTATAGATACGTTGGAGACGTATCAGCATCCCCAAGCTTAATTCCTGCTTGTCCTCGAGTAGGTAAATGATAAAAACTGAATTTTTGATGTGGAATGCTACCTAACATATTTATCAATGTAATCTTCTTAATTGTGGCAAGAATATTCAGATCCATAAGATTCAAGACAAAAGTTTAATATTGACATGAGAACAATAATACTTCAAGCATACTAACAAAGCAATCATGTCTTCTCAAAATAACATGGCCAAAGCAAGCTATCCCTACAAAATCATATAGTCTGGCTATGCTCTATCTTCATCACACAAAATATTTAAATCATGCACAACCCCGATGACAAGCAAAGCAATTGTTTCATACTTTTGATGTTCTCAAACTTTTTCAATCTTCACGCAATACATGAGCGTGAGCCATGGACATAGCACTATAGGTGGAATAGAATGGTGGTTGTGGAGAAGACAAAAAGGAGAAGATAGTCTCACATCAACTAGGCGTATCAACGGGCTATGGAGATGCCCATCAATAGATATCAATGTGAGTGAGTAGGGATTGCTATGCAACGGATGCACTAGAGCTATAAGTGTACGAAAGCTCAACAAAAGAAACTAAGTGGGTGTGCATCCAACTTGCTTGCTCATGAAGACCTAGGGCATTTGAGGAAGACCATCATTGGAATATACAAGACAAGTTCTATAATGTAAAATTCCCACTACTATAAAGTGACAACATAGGAGACTCTCTATCATGAAGATCATGCTGCTACTTTGAAGCACAAGTGTGGTAAAAGGATAGTAGCATTGCCCCTTCTCTCTTTTTCTCTCATTTTTTTGTTTTTTGTTTTTTTGGGCCTTCTCTTTTTTTTGTATGGCCTCTTTTATTTATTTATTTTTTCGTCCAAAGTCTCATCCCGACTTGTGGGGGAATCATAGTCTCCATCATGCTTTCCTCACTTGGGACAATGCTCTAATAATGATTATCATCACACTTTTATTTACTTACAACTCGATACTTAGAACAAAATATGACTCTATGTGAATGCCTCCGGCGGTGTACCGGGATATGTAATGAATCAAGAGTGACATGCATGAAAGAATTATAAAGGTGGCTTTGCCACAAATACGATGTCAACTACATGATCATGCAAAGCAATAAGACAATCATGGAGCGTGTCATAATAAACGGAACGGTGGAAAGTTGCATGGCAGTATATCTCGGAATGGCTATGGAAATGCCATAATAGGTAGGTATGGTGGCTATTTTGAGGAAGGTATATGGTGGGTATATGATACCGGTGAAAGGTGCGCGGTATTAGAGAGGCTAGCAATGGTGGAAGGGTGAGAGTGCGTATAATCCATGGACTCAACATTAGTCATAAAGAAGTCACATACTTATTGCAAAAATCTATTAGTTCTCGAAACGAGGTACTACACGCATGCTCCTAGGGGGATAGATTGGTAGGAAAAGACCATCGCTCATCCCCGACCGCCACTCATAAGGAAGACAATCAAAAAAAATTCATGCTCCGACTTCATCACATAACGGTTAACCATACATGCATGCTATGGGAATCACAAACTTTAACACAGGTATCTCTTAAATTCACAACTACTCACTAGCATTACTCTAATATTACCATCCTCATATCTCAAAACAATCAAAAGGAATCAAACTTCACATAGTATTAAATGCACTTTATATGAAAGTTTTTATTATATCCCTCTTGGATGCCCATCATATTAGGACTAAATTCATAACCCAAGCAAATTACCATGCTGTTATAAAGACTCTCAAAATAATATAAGTGAATCATGAGAGTTCATCTATTTCTTCAAAATAAAACCACCGCCGTGCTCTAAAAGGATATAAGTGAAGCACTAGAGCAAATGACAAACTACTCCGAAAGATATAAGTGAAGATCAATGAGTAGTTGAATAATTATGTAACTATGTGAAGACTATCTAACATTTAAGAATTTCAGATCTTGGTATTTTATTCAAACAGCAAGAAAAACAAAAGAAAATAAAATGATGCACCAAGCAAAACACATATCATGTGGTGAATAAAAATATAGCTCCAAGTAAAGTTACCGATGAACGAAGACGAAAGAGGGGATGCCATCCGGGGCATCCCCAAGCTTAGGATCTTGGTTGTCCTTGAATATTACCTTGGGGTGCCTTGGTCATCCCCAATCTTAGGCTCTTGCCACTCCTTATTCCATAGTCCATCGAATCTTTACCCAAAACTTGAAAACTTCACAACACAAAACTCAACAGAAAACTCGTAAGCTCCGTTAGTATAAGAAAATAAAACCACCACTTAGGTACTGTTGTGAACTCATTCTAAATTCATATTGGTGTAATATCTACTGTATTCCAACTTATGTATGGTTCATACCCTCCGATACTACTCATAGATTTATCAAAATAAGCAAACAACACAATGAAAACAGAATCTGTCAAAAACAGAACAGTCTATAGTAATCTGTATCAAACGTATACTTATGGAACTCCAAAAATTCTGAAATAAGTTGGTGGACCTGAGGGATTTTTCTATTAATCATCTGAAAAAATAATCAACCTAAAAGCACTCTCCAGTAAATAATGGCAGCTAATCTCGTGAGCGCTAAAGTTTCTGTTTTTTACAGCAAGATCATAAAGACTTCACCCAAGTCTTCCCAAAGGTTCTACTTGGCACAAACACTAATTAAAACATAAAACTACATCTAAACAGAGGCTATATGAATTATTTATTACTAAACAGGAACAAAAGCAAAGGACAAAAATAAAGTTGGGTTGCCTCCCAACAAGCGCTAACGTTTAACGCCCCTAGCTAGGCACGATGATTTCAATGATGCTCACATAAAAGATAAGAAGTGAAACATAAAGAGAGCATCATGAAGAATATGACTAGCACATTTAAGTCTAACTCACTTCCCATGCATAGGGATTTTGTGAGCAAACAACTTATGGGAACAATAATCAACTAGCATAGAAAGGCAAAACAAGCATAACTTTAAAACTTTAAGCACATAGAGAGGAAACTTCATATTATTGCAATTCCTACAAGCATATGTTCCTCCCTCATAATAATTTTCAGTAGCATCATGAATGAATTCAACAATATAACCATCACATAAAACATTATTCTCATGATTCACAAGTATATAAATTTTACTACTCTGCACATAAGCAAAATTCTTCTCATTCGAAATAGTGGGAGCAAACTCAACAAAATAACTATCATGTGAAGCATAATCCAATTGAAAATTAAAATCATGATGACAAGTTTCATAGTTATATTTATTCTTTATAGCATACGTGTCATCACAATAATCATCATAAATAGGAGGCATGCTTTCATCATAATAAATTTGCTCAACAATACTTGGGGGACAAAAAATATCATCTTCATCAAACATAGCATCCCCAAGCTTGTGGCTTTGCATATCATTAGCATCATGGATATTCAAGGAATTCATACTAACAACATTGCAATCATGCTCATCATTCAAATATTTTATGCCAAGCATCCTATGTAATTCTTCTTCTAGTACGTGAGCACAATTTTCCTTCCCATCATTTTCATGAAAGACATTAAAAAGATGAAGCATATGAGGCACCCTTAATTCCATTTTTTGTAGTTTTCTTTTATAAACTAAACTAGTGATAAAACAAGAAACTAAAAGATTCGATTGCAAGATCTAAAGATATACCTTTAAGCACTCACCTCCCCAGCAACGGTGCCAGAAACTGCTTGATGTCTACTACACAACCTTCTTCTCGTAGACGTTGTTGGGCCTCCAAGTGTAGAGGTTTGTAGGACAGTAGCAAATTTCCCTCAAGTGGATGACCTAAGGTTTATCAATCCGTGGGAGGCATAGGATGAAGATGGTCTCTCTCAAACAACCCTGCAACCAAATAACAAAGAGTCTCTTGTGTCCCCAACACACCCAATACAATGGTAAATTGTATAGGTGCACTAGTTCAGCGAAGAGATGGTGATACAAGTGCAATATGGATGGTAGATATAGGTATTTGTAATCTGAAAATATAAAAACAGCAAGGTAACAAATGATAAAAGTGAGCACAAACGATATTGCAATGCTACGAAACAAGGCCTAGGGTCCATACTTTCACTAGTGCAAGTTCTCTCAACAATAATAACATAATTGGATCATATAACTATCCCTCAACATGCAACAAAGAGTCACTCCAAAGTCACTAATAGCGGAGAACAAACGAAGAGATTATTGTAGGGTATGAAACCACCTCAAAGTTATCCTTTCTGATCGATCTATTCAAGAGTCCGTAGTAAAATAACACGAAGCTATTCTTTCCGTTCGATCTACCATAGAGTTCGTACTAGAATAACACCTTAAGATACAAATCAACCAAAACCCTAATGTCACCTAGATACTCCAATGTCACCTCAAGTATCCGTGGGTATGATTATACGATATGTATCACATAATCTCAGATTCATCTATTCAACCAACACACTTGAAAGAGTGCCCCAAAGTTTCTACCGGAGAGTCAAGACGAAAACATGTGCCAACCCCTATGCATAAGTTCACGAGGTCACGGAACCCGCAAGTTGATCACGAAAACATACATCAAATGAATCATGTGATATCCCATTGTCACGACAGATAAGCACATGCAAGACATACATCAAGTGTTCTCAAATCCTTAAAGACTCAATCCGATAAGATAACTTCAAAGGGAAAACTCAATCCATTACAAGAGAGTAGAGGGGGAGAAACATCATAAGATCCAACTATAATAGCAAAGCTCGCGATACATCAAGATCGTGCCGAATCAAGAACACGAGAGAGAGAGAGAGAGATCAAACACATAGCTACTGGTACATACCCTCAGCCCCGAGGGTGAACTGTTGGGGAACGTAATAATTTCAAAAAAAATCCTACGCACACGCAAGATCATGGTGATGCATAGCAACGAGAAAGGAGAGTGTTGTCCACGTACCCTCGTAGACCAAAAGCGGAAGCGTTAACACAACGCGGTTGATGTAGTCGTACGTCTTCACGATCCGACCGATCAAGTACCGAACGCACGGCACCTCCGAGTTCAGCACACGTTCAGCTCAATGACGACCCTCGAACTCCGATCCAGCCGAGTGTTGAGGGAGAGTTTCGTCAGCATGACGGCGTGGTGACGATGATGATGTTCTACCGACGCAGGGCTTCGCCTAAGCACCGCTACGATATTATCGAGGTGTAATATGGTGGAGGGGGGCACCGCACACGGCTAAGAGATCAATGATCAATTGTTGTCTATGGGGTGCCCCCTGCCCCCGTATATAAAGGAGCAAGGGGGAGGCGGCCGGCCAAGGAGGAGGGCGCGCCAAGGGGGGAGTCCTACTCCCACCGGGAGTAGGACTCCTCCTTTCCTTGTTGGAGTAGGAGAGAAGGAAAGAGGGGGAGAGGGAGAAGGAAAAAGGGGCTGCACCCCTTGTCCAATTCGGACCAGGGGGGGTGCGCGCCTCCTTCCTTTTCGCCTCTCTCCTCTATTCCCGTATGGCCCAATAAGGCCCAATACTTCTCCCCGGCGAATTCCCGTAACTCTCCGGTACTCCGATAAATACCCGAATCACTCGGAACCTTTCCGAAGTCCGAATATAGTCGTCCAATATATCGATCTTTACGTCGGCCATTTCGAGACTCCTCGTAATGTCCCTGATCTCATCCGGAACTCCGAACTCCTTTAGTACATCAAAATACATAAACTCATAATATAACCGTCATCTAACTTTAATCGTGCGGACCCTACGGGTTCGAGAACTATGTAGACATGACCGAGACACGTCTCCGGTCAATAACCAATAGCGGAACCTGGATGCTCATATTGGCTCCCACATATTCTACGAAGATCTTTATCGGTCAGACCGCATAACAACATACGTTGTTCCCTTTGTCATCGGTATGTTACTTGCCCGAGATTCGATCGTCGGTATCTTAATACCTAGTTCAATCTCGTTACCGGCAAGTCTCTTTACTCGTTCCGTAATACATCATCCCGCAACTAGCTCATTAGTTGCAATGCTTGCAAGGCTTATAGTGATGTGCATTACCGAGTGGGCCCAGAGATACCTCTCCGACTATCGGAGTGACAAATCCTAATCTCGAAATACGCCAACCCAACAAGTACCTTCGGAGGCACCCGTAGAGCACCTTTATAATCACCCAGTTACGTTGTGACGTTTGGTAGCACACAAAGTGTTCCTCTGGTAAACGGGAGTTGCATAATCTCATAGTCATAGGAACATGTATAGGTCATGAAGAAAGCAATAGCAACATACTAAACGATCGAGTGCTAAGCTAACGAAATGGGTCAAGTCAATCACATCATTCTCCTAATGATGTGATCCCGTTAATCAAATGACAACTCATGTCAATGGCTAGGAAACATAACCATCTTTGATCAACGAGCTAGTCAAGTAGAGGCATACTAGTGACACTCCGTTTGTCTATGTATTCACACAAGTATTATGTTTCCGGTTAATACAATTCTAGCATGAATAATAAACATTTATCATGATATAAGGAAATAAATAATAACTTTATCATTGCCTCTAGGGCATATTTCCTTCAGTCTCCCACTTGCACTAGAGTCAATAATCTAGATCACATCGCTATGTGATTTAACATCAATAGTTCACATCACCATGTGATTAACACCCATAGTTCACATCGTCATGTGACCAACACCCAAAGGGTTTACTAGAGTCAGTAATCTAGTTCACATCGCTATGTGATTAACACCCAAAGAGTACTAAGATGTGATCATGTTTTGCTTGTGAGATAATTTTAGTCAACGGGTCTGTCACATTCAGATCCGTAAGTATTTTGCAAATTTCTATGTCTACAATGCTCTGCACGGAGCTACTCTAGCTAATTGCTCCCACTTTCAATATGTATCTAGACCGAGACTTAGAGTCATCTAGATTAGTGTCAAAACTTGCATCGACGTAACCCTTTACGATGAACCTTTTGTCACTTCCATAATCGAGAAACATATCCTTATTCCACTAAGGATAATTTTGACCGCTGTCCAGTGATCTACTCCTAGATCACTATTGTACTCCCTTGCCAAAATCAGTGTAGGGTATACAATAGATCTGGTACACAGCATTGAGTCTTACTCAATTTTCATATTAGCATCACAACCCCAAACTTTAAGAAACGACAACTTTGATTTCTTGCCAAACCACAGTTCATACGGTGTCGTCTCAAACGGATTTAGATGGTGCCCCTTTTTTTACGTGAATGCAGCTGTCTCTAATGCATAACCCCAAAACTATAGTGGTAAATCGGTAAGAAACATCATAGATTGCACTATATCCAATAAAGTACGGTTATGACGTTCGGACACACCATTATGCTGTGGTGTTCCAGGTGGCATGAGCAGTGAAACTATTTCACATTGTTTTAACTGAAGACCAAACTCGTAACTCAAATACTCTTCTCCACGATCAGATCGTAGAAACTTTATTTTCTTGTTACGATGATTTTCCACTTCACTCTGAAATTATATGAACTTTTCAAATGTTTCAGACTTCTGTTTCATTAAGTAGATATACCCATGTCTGCTCAAATCATCTGTGAAGGTCAGAAAATAATGATACCCGCTACGAGCCTCAATATTCATCGGACCACATACATCAGTATGTATGATTTCCAACAAATCTGTTGCTTGCTCCATTGTTCCGGAGAACGGCGTTTTAGTCATCTTGCCCAAGAGGCATGGTTCGCAAGCATCAAGTGATTCATAATCAAGTGATTCCAAAATCCCATCAGCATGGAGTTTCTTCATGCGCTTTACACCAATATGACCTAAACGGCAGTGCCACAAATAAGTTGCACTATCATTATTAACTTTGCATCTTTTGGCTTCAATATTATGAATATGTGTATCACTACGATCGAGATCCAACAAACCATTTTCATTGGGTGTATGACCATAGAAGGTTTTATTCATGTAAATAGAACAACAATTATTCTCTAACTTAAATGAATAACCGTATTGCGATAAACATGATCAAATCATATTCATGCTCAACGCAAACACCAAATAACACTTATTTAGGTTCAACACTAATCCCGAAAGTGTAGGGAGCGTGCGATGATGATCATATCAATCTTGGAACCACTTCCAACACACATCGTCACTTCACCCTTAACTAGTCTCTGTTCATTCTGCAACTCCTGTTTCGAGTTACTACTCTTAGTAACTGAACCAGTATCAAATACCGAGGGGTTGCTACGAACACTAGTAAAATACACATCAATAATCTGTATATCAAATATACCTTTGTTCACTTTGCCATCCTTCTTGTCCGCCAAATACTTGGGGCAGTTCCGCTTCCAGTGACCAGTCCCTTTGCAGTAGAAGCACTTAGTCTCAGGCTTAGGACCAGACTTGGGCTTCTTCACTTGATCAGCAACTTGCTTGCCGTTCTTCTTGAAGTTCCCCTTCTTCCCTTTGCCGTTTTCTTGAAACTAGTGGTCTCGTCAACCATCAACACTTGATGTTTTTCTTGATTTCTACCTTCGTCGATTTCAGCATCACGAAGAGCTTGGGAATTGTTTCCGTTATCCCTTGCATATTATAGTTCATCACGAAGTTCTACTAACTTGGTGATGGTGACTAGAGAATTCTTCCAATCACTATCTTATCTGGAAGATTAACTCCCACTTGATTCAAGCGATTGTAGTACCCAGACAATCTGAGCACAAGCTTACTGCTTGAGCTATTCTCCTCCATCTTTTAGCTATAGAACTTGTTGGAGACTTCATATCTCTCAACTCGGGTATTTGCTTGAAATATTAACTTCAACTCCTGGAACATCTCATATGGTCCATGACGTTCAAAACGTCTTTGAAGTCCCGATTCTAAGCCGTTAAGCATGGTGCACTAAACTATCAAGTAGTCATCATATTGAGCTAGCCAAACGTTCATAACGTCTGCATCTGCTCCTGCAATAGGTATGTCACCTAGCGGTGCATCAAGGACATAATTCTTCTGTGCAGCAATGAGGATAATCCTCAGATCACGGATCCAATCCGCATCTTTGCTACTAACATCTTTCAACATATCATATAGGAACATATCAAAAATAAACACAGGGAAGCAACAACGCGAGCTATTGATCTACAACATAATTTGCAAAATACTATCAGGACTAAGTTCATGATAAATTTAAGTTCAATTAATCATATTACTTAAGAACTCCCACTTAGATAGACATCCCTCTAATCATCTAAGTGATCACGTGATCCAAATTAACTAAACCATAACCGATCATCACGTGAAATGGAGTAGTTTTCAATGGTGAACATCACTATGTTGATCATATCTACTATATGATTCACGCTCGACCTTTCGGTCTCAGTGTTCCGAGGCCATATCTGTTATATGCTAGGCTCGTCAAGCTTAACCTGAGTATTCCGCGTGTGCAACTGTTTTGCACCCGTTGTATTTGAACATAGAGCCTATCACACCCGATCATCACGTGGTGTCTCAGCACGAAGAACTTTCGCAACGGTGCATACTCAGGGAGAACACTTTTATCTTGAAATTTAGTGAGAGATCATCTTATAATGCTACCATTATGCTGCGGTGTTCCAGGTGGCATGAGCAGTGAAACTATTTCACATTGTTTTAACTGAAGACCAAACTCGTAACTCAAATACCGATTCACAGTTCGGTGGCTCCGAGATTGCTAGGGTTTCCCGGAGAGTTGAACTCGGTCACACCGATTCGCAATTTTCGGTCAGACCAAAAAGCGCATGTGCAATGGCCTAAGCCAAATCGGTGAGACCGATTTCTACAACTCGGTCGGTCCGAGATGAGTTCGGCGGAAACCTAACCCTAAATTTTTGAATCAAACCTAACCTAAAGGATGTTTTCTCTGGATAGATTGTTTTCATACGTGGTAATGATCATGGCAAAGCAATGTGCTAGCAATCGGAGTAACGAAATAGCACAAAGTATCGAACCCGTACCCTAGTTCGGCGGGAGTTCGCTACGGCGACCACGGTGGAGCAGAATTCCGTTGACGGCGACGGAAACCAGCGGCGGGAGGTCGCTGGCGGCGAGGAGATGATCCGGAGACCCAAGGCGGCAGAGCAGGATACGCGCGGGCTGAGGGCTTTTGAAGAAATTTCCAAAATCTCACCCGTGGATATATATATCCCGACCCTGTAAGTGTGACCGAGTGGAACAACTTGGTGGCACCGAGATGCAGAATCGCAAGCGGTTACTGCAACTCGGTGTGACCGAAAAGTTCAAATCAGTTGCACCGAGATGGAAAACCTAGATCAACTTAGTGAACTCGGCGTGACCGAAGTGGATGACTCGGTCATATAGAAATGCACAAAGAGGTTTTGGAAGTTTAAGCCTATGACGAATCGGGGACTCCGAGTGCTCCTCAAATAGAGTGGTTCGAATCTGACTTGATCAAACTGTGTGATGTAGCATGAATAGAGTTTGAGACGAGAAAAGCATAGATAGCTAGAGGGAGTTCTTAGGCATTCTTGTCCATCCATTTGGCAAAATAGAAAAAGCCAACCAATCAAAGCAACAAATGGATGTCCTCGAATGAGTGAAATATGCAATCAACATGCTCACACAATAAAATAGCAAATGAAATATGTGACAAAGCATGCACAAACACTCTAGCATCTATCAAGCAATTGGCGATGACTAGGTCATCTATATATGAGTATATTGACTTAGGAGTCAAATCAGAACATTTGATCATAGGTCATACTCATCGTTTAAGAACAAGTGGAGTTACCACTTTTACATAAAGCATTGTTGTGTTCACACCACTAGAGTTGCTTTAGCTCAATTGATTTGAGTAAAGCTCCCCCCTAGATTTGATATCCCCCCTAAGAGAGATGAACTAACCTTGGGTTTTGTTGATGATGACTTCATGTAGGTGTTGAAGATGTGGACGCTCAATGTTGATGTAGATCATTCGGAGCAATCCATTGGAGTGAGTTGCACTTTCAATACCTACACGGGTTAGTCCCACAAGGAACAAACAAGGATATCCATAGACATAGAGTGATGTACACACAAGATGATGTCCATGAAAACATTAGGTTACCTTGTCCCTTGTCTTACCAACAAGAGGGTTTGTGACTCCTTGAACTAGTGCAAGATGTGGAAGTTGTTCGCACTTTGTCCTTGCCAAAAAGATATGAGTGAAGTATGTTGGCGGAGTCACCCTCAAGAACTCTCTAGTTCTTCTTCTTCGGGATCCACATCATCTTGATGGGAATCCTTGGAGTTGTAGTCGTACTTGATGTAGTAGAACTTGATGTAGTCTTGGGAACCCACTTGACCAAGGCCTTATGAGCTTCTTCAAATGCAGTAATCTCCTCTTGGAGCTTGTGCTTGCCTTTTTGCTTGTGGTCTTGTGGTGGAAGATTATCTTGAGCTTGTGTCCCTTGGAAAGAAGTAGGATCATACTTCTCTTGTTGAGGAACAAACTTTGTCTTGGGGTATTGATCTTCTTCCCACTCAACTCCATTGGCATTGAACTTTCGTTCAAAACCAATTCCTTTATTCTTCCGGTGCCTTCCTTGCTTGCGTACAATTTCCTCAAATTGCTTACTCCCGGCAAGGCTCTTGTAAACACCTTTCTCTATAATTCCCTTCAATAAGCTATTTTCTTGCTCAAGTGTAACTTGGCTAGGAGAATCATAAGTGGAATCAAGAGAGCTACTAGAAGCAACAATATTGGATTTAACATTATTATTGTTACTACTAGAGGAAGAATCTTTCTTACTCTTGTTGCCAGATTTTACTTGTGGCATGTAAGTAGACAAGAGTAAACGCTTGGCAATGTAAGAAGAACTTTTCTTACGAAGATCATCATTGATAGCCTTTAAAAACGCATGCTCTTGCTCAAGGTTGAGCTTTTCAAAGCGTAACTTCTCATGAGTCTTGAAAAGTTCTCGATGACCTTCTAAGGTAGTTTCATGAGCTAACTTAAGAGTGTTTAGTTCTTTAGTTAGACACTCAATCTCCTTCTTATCATTGTCATTCATTTTATTTTGATTAACATGATTAATAGCAAGTTCATCATAGTTTTCATCACTAGAGTTGTCAACAAGTAAATCATCATCACCTAGCAAATCATCTTCATCACTATTGAAATCAACATACTCAGGGTGTGATACCTTTGAAACTTTAGCCATGAAGCATCTTCCAATTCCTTCATTTGGAGAGTCAAATATGTCATAGGAGTTGGTTGACACAAGTGCTAGACCGGCAGCACCTTCATCTTGAGTATATTCGGAGTCGGAGTGATAACTTCTCTCGGAGTGACGGGTCGGAGTCAGAGCCAGATACCCATTCACGAACGTGAGCTTGATGTCTTTGTTTTGTGTAGCTCTTTGATGATTTTGTTGGGGAACGCAGTAATTTCAAAAAAAATCCTACACACACGCAGGATCATGGTGATGCATAGCAACGAGAGGGGAGAGTGTTGTCCATGTACCCTCGTAGACCGAAAGGGGAAGCGTTAGCACAACGCGGTTGATGTAGTCGTACGTCTTCACGATCTGACCGATCAAGTACCGAACGCACGGCACCTCCGAGTTCAGCACACGTTCAGCCCGATGACGTCCCTCGAACTCCGATCCAGCCGAGTGTTGAGGGAGAGTTTCGTCAGCACGACGGCGTGGTGACGATGATGATGTTCTACCGACGCAGGGCTTTGCCTAAGCACCGCTACAGTATTATTGAGGTGGACTATGGTGGAGGGGGCACCGCACACGGCTAAAAGATCAAACGATCAATTGTTGTGTCTCTAGGGTGCCCCCTGCCCCCGTATATAAAGGAGCAAGGGGGGTGGTGCGGCCGGCCAGGAGGGGCGCGCCAGGTGGAGTCCTACTCCCATCGGGAGTAGGACTCCCTCCCTTTTCCTAGTTGGATTAGGAGTGAAGGGGAAAGAGGAGGGAGAGAGGAAGGAAAGGGGGGGCGCGCGGCCCTGCCCTGGCCGCCTCTCCTCTTCTCCACAAAGGCCCACTATGGCCCATTAAGCCCCCCCCCGGGGGGGGGGGGGGTTCCGGCAACCCCTCGGTACTCCGGTAAAATCCCGATTTCAGCCGGAACACTTCCGATATCCAAATATAGCCTTCCAATATATCAATCTTCATGTCTCGACCATTTCGAGACTCCTCGTCATGTCCGTGATCACATCCTGGACTCCAAAAAACCTTCGGTACATCAAAACATATAAACTCATAATATAACTGTCATCGAAACGTTAAGCGTGCAGACCCTACGGGTTCGAGAACTATGTAGACATGACCGAGACACGTCTCCGGTCAATAACCAATAGCGGAACCTGGATGCTCATATTGGCTCCCACATATTCTACGAAGAAGTCAGACCGCATAACAACATATGTTATTCCCTTTGTCATCGGTATGTTACTTGCCCGAGATTCGATCGTCCGTATCTTAATACCTAGTTCAATCTCGTTACCGGCAAGTCTCTTTACTCGTTCCGTAATACATCATCCCACAACTAGCTCATTAGTTGCAATGCTTGCAAGGCTTATAGTGATGTGCATTACCGAGTGGGCCCAGAGATACCTCTCCGACTATCGGAGTGACAAATCCTAATCTCGAATTACGCCAACCCAACAAGTACCTTCGGAGGCACCCGTAGAGCACCTTTATAATCACCCAGTTACGTTGTGACGTTTGGTAGCACACAAAGTGTTCCTCTGGTAAACGGGAATTGCATAATCTCATAGTCATAGGAACATGTATAGGTCATGAAGAAAGCAATAGCAACATACTAAACGATCGAGTGCTAAGCTAACGGAATGGGTCAAGTCAATCACATCATTCTCCTAATGACACAAGTATTATGTTTCCGGTTAATACAATTCTAGCATGAATAATAAACATTTATCATGATATAAGGAAATAAATAATAACTTTATTATTGCCTCTAGGCCATATTTCCTTCATGAACTACTCCCTCCTCGTCATGGAGATCGCCGGGATGATGAAGATGGCCACCGGTGAGGGTTCCCCCCCTCCGGCAGGGTGCCGGAACGGGTCTAGATTGGTTTTCGGTGGCTACAAAGGCTTGCGGCGGCGGAACATCCGATCTAGGTTATGTTCTGGGGGTTTCTGTATATATAAGAGGTTTTGGCGTGGGGAACAAGTCAGGGGGTCTCCGAGGCGGCCACGAGGTAGGGGGGCGCGCCCAGGGGGTAGGGCGCGCCCCCACCCTCGTGGGTGACTTGGGACTCTTCTGGCCCATCTCCGATGCTCCGTGGGCTTCTTCTGGTCCAAAACTAATCTCCGTCAAATTTCAAGTCAATTGTACTCCGTCTAGTTTTCCTTTTCTGCAATACTAAAAAACAAGGAAAAAACAGAAACTGGCACTGGGCTCTAGGTTAAAAGGTTAGTCCCAAAAATCATATAAAATAGCGTATAAATGCATATAAAACATCCTAGATTGATAATATAATAGCATGGAACAATCAAAAATTATAGATACGTGATATGAACGTATCTATAATTTTTTATTGTTCCATGCTATTATATATTCTGTTTTGGATGTTTAATGGGCTTTATTATACACTTCTATATTATTTTTGGGACTAACCTATTAACCCAAGGCCCGGTGCAAATTGCTGTTTTTTTGCCTATTTCTGTGTTTCACAGAAAAGGAATATCAAACAGAGTCCAAACGGAATGAAACCTTCGGGAGAGTTATTTTTGGAACAAACATGATCCAGAGGACTTGGAGTGGACGTCAAGAAACGAACAAGGAGGCCACGAGGCAGGGAGGCACGCCTGCCCCCCTGGGCGTGCCCCCCACCCTCGTGGGCCCCTCGTGGCTCCACCGACCTACTTCTTCCTCCTATATATACCTATGTACCCCGAAACCATCCAGGAGCACCACGAAACCCTATTTCCACCGCCGCAACCTTCTGTACTCGTGAGATCCCATCTTGGGGCCTTTTCCGGCGCTCTGCCGGAGGGGGCATCGATCACGGAGGGCTTCTACATCAACACCATAGCCTCTCCGATGATGTGTGAGTAGTTTACCATAGACCTTCGGGTCCATAGTTATTAGCTAGATGGCTTCTTCTCTCTCTTTGGATCTCAATACAAAGTTCTCCTCGATCTTCTTGGAGATCTATTCGATGTAACTCTTTTTGCTGTGTGTTTGTCGAGATCCGATGAATTGTGGGTTTATGATCAAGATTATCTATGAACAATATTTGAATCTTCTCTGAATTCTTTTATGTATGATTGGTTATCTTTGCAAGTCTCTTCGAATTATCAGTTTGGTTTGGCCTACTAGATTGATCTTTCTTGCAATGGGAGAAGTGCTTAGCTTTGGGTTCAATCTTGAGTTGCTCGATCCCAGTGACAGTAGGGGAAATGACACGTATTGTATTGTTGCCGTCGAGGATAAAAAGATGGGTTTTATATCATATTGCTTGAGTTTATCCCTCTACATCATGTCATCTTACCTAATGCGTTACTCTGTTCTTATGGACTTAATACTCTAGATGCATGTTGGATAGCGGTCGATGTGTGGAGTAATAGTAGCAGATGCAGGCAGGAGTCGGTCTACTTGTCGCAGACGTGATGCCTATATACATGATCATGCCTAGATATTCTCATAACTATGCTCAATTCTATCAATTGCTCGACAGTAATTTGTTCACCCACCATAATACTTATGCTATCCTGAGAGAAGCCACTAGTGAAACCTATGGCCCCGGGTCTATTTCCATCATATTAATCTCCCGTCAACTAGCTATTTCTGTCGCCATTTATTTTGCAATCTTTACTTTTAATCTTTATCATAAAAATACCAAAAATATTATCTTATCATCTCTATCAGATCTCACTTTTGCAAGTGGTCGTGAAGGGATTGACAACCCCTTTATCGCGTTGGTTGCAAGGTTCTTATTTGTTTGTGTAGGTACGAGGGACTTGCGTGTGGCCTCCTACTAGATTGATACCTTGGTTCTCAAAAACTGAGGGAAATACTTATGCTACTTTGCTGCATCACCCTTTCCTCTTCAAGGGAAAACCAACGCATGCTCAAGAGGTAGCAAGAAGGATTTCTGGCGCCGTTGCCGGGGAGTATACACACAAGTCAAGACATACCAAGTACCCATCACAAACTCTTATCCCTCGCATTACATTATTTGCCATTTGCCTCTCGTTTTCCTCTATCCCCACTTCACCCTTGCCGTTTTATTCGCCCTCTTTTTCTGTTCGCTTTTTCTTTCGCTTGCTTCTTGTTTGCTCGTGTGTTGGATTGCTTGCTTGTCACGATGGCTCAAGATAATACTAAATTGTGTGACTTTGCCAATACCAACAACAATGATTTTCTTAGCACTCCGATTGCTCCTCTTACCGATGCTGAATCTTGTGAAATTAATGCTGCTTTGTTGAATCTTGTCATGAAAGATCAATTCGTCGGCCTTCCTAGTGAAGATGTCACTACCCATCTAAATAGCTTTGTTGATTTGTGTGATATGCAAAAGAAGAAAGATGTGGACAATGATATTGTCAAATTGAAGCTATTTCCGTTTTCGCTTAGAGATCGTGCTAAAACTTGGTTTTCGTCCTTGCCTAAAAATAGTATCGATTCATGGAATAAGTGCAAAGATGCTTTTATCTCTAAGTATTTTCCTCCCGCTAAGAACATCTCTCTTAGAAACGATATTATGAATTTTAGCAACTTGATCATGGACATGTTGCACAATCTTGGGAGAGTATGAAATTAATGATACGTAATTGCCCTACACATGGTTTGAATTTATGGATGATTATACAAAAAAATTATGCCGGATTGAATTTTGCTTCTAGAAATCTTTTAGATTCGGCCGCGGGAGGCACTTTTATGGAAATCACTTTGGGAGAAGCTACTAAACTCCTAGATAATATTATGGTTAATTATTCTCAATGGCACACTGAAAGATCTACTAGTAAAAAGGTGCATGCAATTGAAGAGATTAATGTTTTGAGTGGAAAGATGGATGAACTTATGAAATTGTTTGCTAATAAGAGCGTGTCTTCTAATCCCAATGATATGCCTTTGTCTACTTTGATTGAGAATAATAATGAATCTATGGATGTGAATTTTTTTGGTAGGGACAATTTTGGTAACAACGCTTATGGAGGAAACTTTAATCCTAGGCCGTATCCTAGTAATTCCTCTAATAATTATGGTAATTCCTACAACAACTCTTATGGAAATTTTTATAAGACGCCCTCTGATTTTGAGACTAGTGTTAAAGAATTTATGATTTCTCAAAAGAATTTCAATGCTTTGCTTGAGGAAAAATTGCCTAAGATTGACGAGTTGGCTAGGCACGTGGATAGAATTTCTCTTGATGTTGATTCTTTGAAACTTAGATTTATTCCACCTAAGCATGATATCAATGAGTCTCTCAAGGCTATGAGAATTTCCATTGATGAGTGCAAAGAAAGAACCGCTAGGATGCGTGCTAAAAAAGATTGCTTTTATGAAAGCGTGTTCTTCTAGTTTTCATGATAATAAGGATGAAGATCTAAAAGTGATTGATGTGTCCCCTATTAAATCATTGTTTTGCAATATGAATCTTGATAATGATGGGACTGGAGATGAGTCAACTTTAGTTAAAAGGCGTCCCAATGATTCGGAGTTTTTAGATCTTGATGCAATGGTAAAAGTGGGATTGAAGAGGTCAAAACTTTAGATAGTAATGAACCCACTATCTTGGATTTCAAGGAATTTAATTATGATAATTATTATTTAATATATTTTATTTCCTTGTTGCAATCCATGCTAAATTCTCCGCATGCTTATAGTCAAAATAAGGCTTTTACTAAACATATCGTTGATGCTTTAATGCAATCTATGAGGAAAAGCTTGAATTGGAAGTTTCTATCCCTAGAAAACTTTATGATGAGTGGGAACCTACTATTAAAATTAAAATTAAAGATCATGAATGCTATGCTTTATGTGATTTGGGTGCTAGTGTTTCCACGATTCCAAAAACTTTGTGTGATTTGCTAGGTTTCCGTGAATTTGATGATTGTTCTTTAAACTTGCACCTTGCGGATTCCACCATTAAGAAACCTGTGGGAAGAATTAATGATGATCTTATTGTTGCAAATAGGAATTATGTGCCCATAGATTTCATTGTTCTTGATATAGATTGCAATCCTTCATGTCCTATTATTCTTGGTAGGCCTTTCCTTAGAACGATTGGTACAATTATTGATATGAAAGAAGGGAATATTAGATTCCAATTTCCGTTAACGAAAGGCATGGAACACTTTCCTATAAAGAAAATTAAATTACCTTATGAATAAATTATGAGAGCCACTTATGGATTGCATGCCAAAGATGACAATACCTAGATCTATCCATGCCTTTATGCCTAGCTAAGGGCGTTAAACGATAGCGCTTGTTGGGAGGCAACCCAATTTTATTTTTGTTTTTTGATTTTTGGTTCTGTTTGGGAATAAATCTTTGATCTAGCCTCTGGTTAGATTTATTTTTGTGTTTTAGTTAGTATTTGTGGCAAGTAGAACCTTTGGGAAGACTTGGGTGAAGTCTTTTTGATCTTGCTGTAAAAAACAGAAACTTTAGCGCTCACGAGATTAGCTACAACGTTTTACTGGAGAGTGATATTTAGTTGATTATTTTTGCAGATGATTAATAGATACATTCCTCACGTCCATCAATTTATTTTAGAATTTTTGGAGTTCCAGAAGTTTGTGTTAGATACAGATTACTACAGACTGTTCTGTTTTTGACAGATTCTGTTTTTCATGTGTTGTTTGCTTATTTTGATGAATCTATGGCTAGTATCGGAGGGTATAAACCATAGATAAGTTGGAATAAATTAGGTTTAACACCAATATAAATAAATAATGAGTTAATTACAGTACCTTGAAGTTGTGTTTTGTTTTCTTTTGCTAACGGAGCTCACGAGATTTTCGGTTAAGTTTTGTGTTGTGAAGTTTTCAAGTTTTGGGTAAAGATTTGATGGATTATGGAACAAGGAGTGGAAAGAGCCTAAGCTTGGGGATTCACAAGGCACCCCAAGGTAAAATCTAAGGACAACCAAAAAGCCTAAGCTTGGGGATGCCCTGGAAGGCATCCCCTCTTTTGTCTTCGTCCATCGGTAACTTTACTTGGAGCTATATTTCTATTCACCACATGATATGTGTTTTGCTTGGAGCGTCTTGTATGATTTGAGTCTTTGATTTTTAGTTCACCACAATCATCCTTTCTGTACACACCTTTTGAGAGAGACACACATTAATCGGAATTTATTAGAATACTCTATTGCTTCACTTATATCTTTTGAGCTAAATAATTTTGCTCTAGTGCTTCACTTATTGCTTTTAGAGCACGGTGGTGGTTGTATTTTATAGAAATTATTGATCTCTCATGCTTCACTTATATTATTTTGAGAGTCCTTTAGAACAGCATGGTAATTTGCTTTGGTTAAAAAAATTAGTCCTAATATGATAGGCATCCAAGATGGATATAATAAAAACTTTCATATAAAGTGCATTGAATACTAAGAGAAGTTTGATACTTGATAATTGTTTTGAGATATGAAGATGGTGATATTAGAGTCATGCTAGTTGAGTAGTTGTGAATTTTAGAAATACTTGTTCTAAAGTTTGTGATTCCCGTAGCATGCACGTATGGTGAACCGTTATATGATGAAGTCGGAGCATGATTTATTTATTGATTGTCTTCCTTATGAGTGGCGGTCGGGGACGAGCGATGGTCTATCCCCCTAGGAGCATGCGTGTGGTACTTCATTTCGATAACTAATAGATTTTTGCAATAAGTATGTGAGTTCTTTATGACTAATGTTGAGTCCATGGATTATACGCACTCTCACCCTTCCACCATTGCTAGCCTCTCTAATACCGCGCACCTTTCACCGGTATCATATACCCACCATATACCTTCCTCAAAACAGCCACCATACCTACCTATTATGGCATTTCCATAGCCATTCCGAGATATATTGCCATGCAACTTATCACCGTTCCATTTATTATGACACGCTTCATCATTGTCATATTGCTTTGCATGATCATGTAGTTGACATCGTATTTGTGGAAAAGCCACCTTTATAATTCTTTCATACATGTCACTCTTGATTCATTGCATACCCCGGTACACTGCCGGAGGCATTCACATAGAGTCATATTTTGTTCTAAGTATTGTGTTGTAAATCTCCAGTTGTAAGTAAATAAAAGTGTGATGATCATCATTATTAGAGCATTGTCTCATGTGAGGAAAGCATGATGGAGACTATGATTCCCCCATAAGTCGGGATGAGACTCCGGACGAAAAAAAAGAAAAAAAGAGGCCAAAGGAAAAAAAAGGCCCAAAAAATGAGAGAAAAAGAGAGAAGGGACAATGTTACTATCCTTCTTCGACACTTGTGCTTCAAAGTAGCACCATGATATTCATGATAGAGAGTCTCTTATTTTGTCACTTTCATATACTAGTGGGAATTTTACATTATAGAACTTGGCTTGTATATTCCAATGATGGGCTTCCTCAAAATGCCCTAGGTCTTCGTGAGCAAGCAAGTTGGATGCACACCCACTTAGTTTCTTTTGTTGAGCTTTCATACACTTATAGCTCTAGTGCATCCATTGCATGGCAATCCCTACTCACTCACATTGTATCTATTAATGGGCATCTCCATAGCCCGTTGATACGCCTAGTTGATGTGAGACTATCTTCTCCTTTTTTGTCTTCTCCACAACCACCATTCTATTCCACATATAGTGCTATGTCCATGGCTCACGCTCATGTATTGCGTGAAGATTGAAAAAGTTTGAGAACATCAAAAGTATGAAACAATTGATTGGCTTGTCATCAGGGTTGTGCATGATTAAATACTTTGTGTGATGAAGATAGAGCATAGCCAGACTATATGATTTTGTAGGGATAACTTTCTTTGGCCATGTTATTTTTAGAAGACATGATTGCTTTGTTAGTATGCTTGAAGTATTATTATTTTCATGTCAATATTAAACTTTTGTCTTGAATCTTTCGGATCTGAACATTCATGCCACAATAAAGAAAATTACATTGAAGAATATGCTAGAAACCATTCCACATTAAAAATTCTGTTTTTATCATTTACCTACTCGAGGACGAGCAGGAATTAAGCTTGGGGATGCTTGATACGTCTCCAACGTATCTATATTTTTTGATTGTTCCATGCTATTATATATTCTGTTTTAGATGTTTAATGGGCTTTATTATACACTTTTATATTATTTTTGGGACTAACCTATTAACCCAAGGCCCAGTGCAAATTGTTGTTTTTTTGCCTATTTCAGTGTTTCGCAGAAAAGGAATATCAAACAGAGTCCAAACGGAATGAAACCTTCGGGAGAGTTATTTTTGGAACAAACGTGATCCAGAGGACTTGGAGTGGATGTCAAGAAACGAACAAGGAGGCCACGAGGCAGGGAGGCGCGCCTGCCCCCCTGGGCGCGCCCCCCACCCTCGTGGGCCCCTCATGGCTCCACTGACGTACTTCTTCCTCCTATATATACCTACGTACCCCGAAACCATCCAGGAGCACCACGAAACCCTATTTCCACCGCCGCAACCTTCTGTACTCATGAGATCCCATCTTGGGGCCTTTTCCGGTGCTCCACCGGAGGGGGCATCGATCACGGAGGGCTTCTACATCAACACCATAGCCTCTCTGATGATGTGTGAGTAGTTTACCATAGACCTTCGGGCCCATAGTTATTAGCTAGACGGCTTCTTCTCTCTCTTTGGATCTCAATACAAAGTTCTCCTCGATCTTGCGTTGCTCGATCCCAGTGACAGTAGGGGAAACGACACATATTGTATTGTTGCCATCGAGGATAAAAAGATGGGGTTCATATCATATTGCTTGAGTTTATCCCTCTACATCATGTCATCTTACCTAATGCGTTACTCTGTTCTTATGAACTTAATACTCTAGATGCATGCTGGATCGCGGTCGATGTGTGGAGTAATAGTAGTAGATGCAGGCAGGAGTCGGTTTACTTGTCGCGGACGTGATGCCTATATACATGATCATGCCTAGATATTCTCATAACTATGCTCAATTCTATCAATTGCTCGATAGTAATTTGTTCACCCACCGTAATACTTATGCTATCTTGAGAGAAGCCACTATTGAAACCTATGGCCCTGGGTCTATTTTCCATCATATTAATCTCCCGTCAACTAGCTATTTCTGTCGCCATTTATTTTGCAATCTTTACATTTAACCTTTATGATAAAAATACCAAAAATATTATCTTATCATCTCTATCAGATCTCACTTTTGCAAGTGGCCGTGAAGGGATTGACAACCCCTTCATCGCGTTGGTTGCAAGGTTCTTATTTGTTTGTGTAGGTACGAGGGACTTGCGTGTGGCCTCCTACTGGATTGATACCTTGGTTCTCAAAAACTGAGGGAAATACTTACGCTACTTTGCTGCATCACCCTTTCCTCTTCAAGGGAAAACCAATGCATGCTCAAGAGGTAGCAATACGTTGGAGACGTATCAGCCCCAAACATCAAATGGTTCAATAACAAGTGAATAATTCATAGGTATTTCCTGACGTCTACTAATATTACCAATTCTTTGACATTGATCACAAGACCAGATCAGGCGATTTTTACAAATTCGTCACTGAGGAATTTCAGGGTGAGGAAATTCCTAAGCAATGAACTACTTAGCAGTGGAATAAGTACTCATATGCAAGCATAACAGAGTAGTAGCACAGTCATCATGATGAAATGAAAACAAGCACAGAGTACAAGTAGCGTAAACATAGGATAAGTAGGCTGAAGACAGAGTGACTGAAGAAATAGGACTGAGGAAATTGAGAAACTCTTCAAACAGTAACAATCGAGTACAACAACATATGAATGAGGATATGAAAGGGTTGAGGAAATAGAACCAGTAGCTCGGTGAAGACAGTGATTTGGTAGACCAGCTCCAACTGATGTGACAGTCGTACGTATGGTTGGAGCGGCTAGGTATTTAAACCTAAGGACACACAGTCCTCATCGTATTCTCCTTGAGCTAAGGTCACACAGACCTCGCCCAATCACTCGTGGTAACTCTTCAGGTGACTTCCAAACCTTCACAGACTCGGTCACTCGGTGATCCACAATTTCCTCTTTGATGCTATAGACATGATGCCTAACCGTCTGGAGGATGCACAGTCCTCAAAGGTAACAAGCATCGATTCCACACAGGAACAATCTCTTTAGTGATGCTCAATCACTTTGGGTTTGTAGGTGTTTGGGTTTGGGTTTTCCTCACTTGATGATTTTCGCTCAAAGTCCTCGGAGGATGGGATGCTCTCAATGACAAGTGTCAGTTTCTCTCGGAGCAGCCAACCAACTAGTGGTTGTAGGGGGCGGTTATTTATAGCCTAGGGAGCAGCTGATACGTCTCCAACGTATCTATAATTTTTGATTGTTCCATGCTATTATATTATCTGTTTTTTGATGTTTTATATGCATTTATATGCTATTTTATATGATTTTTGGGACTAACCTATTAACCTAGAGCCCAGTGCCAGTTTTTGTTTTTTTCTTGTTTTTGAGTTTTACAGAAAAGGAATACCAAACGGAGTCCAATTGACGTGCCAATTTTTGATGATTTTTCATGGACCAAAAGAAGCCTGCGGAGTAAAAGAGTTGGGCCAGAAGAGTCCCGAGCCATCCATGAGGGTGGAGGGTGCGCCCTACCCCCCTGGGCGCGCCCCCTATCTCGTGGACGACTCGGAGAGCCCCTTGACGTGAGATCGACGCAAAAAAATCCTATAAATACAGAAACCCCTGAAAAGAAACCTAGATCGGGAGTTCCGCCGCTGCAAGCCTCTGTAGCCACCAAAAACCAATCGGGACCCTGTTCCGGCACCCTGCCGGAGGGGGGATCCATCACCGGTGGCCATCTTCATCATCCCGGTGGTCTCCATGATGAGGAGGGAGTAGTTCACCCTCGGGGCTGAGGGTATGTACCAGTAGCTATGTGTTTGATCTCTCTCTCTCGTGTTCTTGATTTGGCACGATCTTGATGTACCGCGACCTTTGCTATTATAGTTGGATCTTGTGATGTTTCTCCCCCTCTACTCTCTTGTAATGGATTGAGTTTTCCCTTTGAAGTTATCTTATTGGATTGAGTCTTTAAGGATTTGAGAACACTTGATGTATGTCTTGCATGTGCTTATCTGTGGTGACAATGGGATATTCACGTGATCTACTTGATGTATGTTTTGGTGATCAACCTGCGGGTTCAGTGACCTTGTGAACTTATGCATAGGGGTTGGCACACGTATTCGTCTTAACTCTCCGGTAGAAACTTTGGGGCACTCTTTGAAGTTCTTTGTGTTGGTTGAATAGATGAATCTGAGATTGTGTGATGCATATCGTATAATCATACCCACGGATACTTGAGGTGACATTGGAGTATCTAGGTGACATTAGGATTTTGGTTGATTTGTGTCTTAAGGTGTTATTTTACTACGAACTCTAGGGCTGTTTGTGACACATATAGGAATAGCCCAATAGATCGATCAGAAAGGATAACTTTGAGGTGGTTTTGTACCCTACAATAATCTCTTTGTTTGTTCTCCGCTATTAGTGACTTTGGAGTGAATCTTTGTTGCATGTTGAGGGATAGTTATATGATCCAGTTATGTTATTATTGTTGAGAGAACTTGCACTAGTGAAAGTATGAACCCTAGGCCTTGTTTCGAAGCATTGCAATACCGTTTGTGCTCACTTTTATCATTAGTTACCATGCTGTTTTTATATTTTTAGATTACAAAAACCTATATCTACCATCCATATTGCACTTGTATCACCATCTCTTCGCCGAACTAGTGCACCTACACAATTTACCATTGTATTGGGTGTGTTGGGGACACAAGAGACTCTTTGTTATTCGGTTGCAGGGTTGTTTGAGAGAGACCATCTTCATCCTACGCCTTCCACGGATTGATAAATCTTAGGTCATCCACTTGAGGGAAATTTGCTACTGTCCTACAAACCTCTGCACTTGGAGGCCCAACAACGTCAACAAGAAGAAGGTTGTGTAGTACACATCAGCAGCCCGACATGATAAGACATAAATGCCCTTCAATGATATGACCGTTAGGTGGGTAGTTATTTTGGGACAGCTGGCGCATTGCACAGCAACGGTCGAATATTTGAGCTATCAATTTCCTCAGGGCTATCATGATCCTCACTTGTAGGCAATCCGCACTGGCGAATTCCTGACTCCTCAGTCAGAACAAATCCCTCAGAGACCAGAAGATCTTCATCTCTGTCACTGAATAAATTAACTGAACTGTATGAGATTTCCAATGGCTTCACTCGAAAGGATTGGGTAGATGTAGGATTTTGAGATGAGCATCACTTGGAAAATTTTCCTTAGTTTTACCTTGACCCCCTTTAATAGTACGGGGTTTCCTATGACTCAAGAAAGATAAAACAAAACTACGAAAACAAAAGTCTTCACGCTTCATATTCCTCGCATGAATATCAAGTCTTCACGGTGACACCAATTTCTTCACTTTCAAAATCTTCAAGAAAACCAAAGTCTTCAGCTAAAGACATTCATTTTTAGGGGTCGACTTTCAACGTAGATATCAAACTCCTCATAGACTTATAGACCTATGTATGATGTTGGCTAGGACTACGTCGGTATTTCCCCAAAGAGGAAGGGATGATGCAGCACAGCAACGGTAGGTATTTCCCTCGGTGAAGAAACCAAGGTTATCGAACCAGTAGGAGAACCAAGCAACACAACGTAAACAGCCCCTGCACACATATAACAACTACTCACGACCCGACGTGTTAAAGGGGTTGTCAATCCCTTCCGGGTAACGCCCCAGAAATTGGCACGTGGACTGGAGAAAGTTGTAATAGATTGATAGATCGAACACCAAATAAAATAAATAAGAATAAAACACAACAAGGTATTTTTGTATTTTTGTTTTAATAGATCTGAAAATAAATGCAAAGGAAAAGTAGATTGATGACCCACAAGTATAGGGGATCAATTGTAGCTCTTTTCGATAAGTAAGAGTGTCGAAGCCAACGAGGAGCAGAAGGAAATGACAAGTAGATTTCAGTAAGGTAATGTCTGCAAGTGCTGAAGCGGTAAGTAGCGAGTAGTTTGATAGAAAGATAATTTGTAACGAGCAAGTAACGATAATAATAACAAGTATGCAGCAAGGTAGCCCAATCCTTTTGAGGCAAAGGACAAGCCAAAACGGTCTCTTATGATAAGCAAGCGTTCTTGAGGGTACATGGGAGTTTCATCTATTCACTTTCATCATGTTGGTTTGATTTGTGTTCGCTACTTTGATAATTTGATATGTGGGTGGACCGGTGCTTAGGTGTTGTTCTTACTTGAACAAACCTCCTACTTATGATTAACCCTCCTGCAAGCATCCGCAACTACGCGAAAAGTAGCATTGAACTTGTGGGTCCAATCGGTCCCTTACGGAATAGCGCATAAACTGGGGTTTAAGCTTCTGTCACTCTCGCAACCCACCATCTATTTACTACTCCACAATGCATTCCCTTAGGCCCAAATATGGTGAAGTATCATGTAGTCGACGTTCACATGACACCACTAAGGGAATCACAACATACATATTATCAAAATATCGAACACATATCAAGTTCACATGATTACTTGCAACATGATTTCTCCCGTGACCTCAAGAACAAAAGTAACTACTCACAAATGATAAACATGCTCATGATCAGAGGAGTATTAAATAGCATCATGGATCTGAACATATAATCTTCCACCAAATATACCATATAGTAATCAACTACAAGATGTAATCAACACTACTAGTCACCCCCTAGCACCAATCTATGGTTCCGGTAACAAGATTGAATACAAGAGATGAACTAGGGTTTGAGATGAGATGGTGCTGGTGAAGATGTTGATGGATATTGCCCTCCCCAAGATGGGAGAGTTGTTGGTGATGATGATGACGATGATTTACCCCTCCGGGAGGGAAGTTCCCCCGGCAGTATCGCTCCGCCGGAGGGCAAAAGTGCTCCCGCCCAAGTTCCGCCTCAAGACAGCGGCGCTCTGTCCCGAAAGCCTTCTCTTTATTTTTTCTAGGTCAAAATGACTTATATAACAGAAGATGGGCACCGGAGGTGGGCCGAGGAGGCCACAACCCACCAGGGCGCGCCAGGGGGGCTGGCGTGCCCAGGTGGGTTGTGCCCACCTGGTGGCCCCCTCTGGTAGTTATTGGCTCCAATAATTCTTAAATAATCCATAAAAAATCTCCGTGAAGTTTTAGCTTGTTTGGAGTTGTGCAGAATAGGTGGCGTGACGTAGCTTTTTCAGGTCCAAATTTCTAGCTGCCGAAATTCTCCCTCTTTGTGTGTACCTTGCAAATTATGAGAGAAAAGGCATTAGAATTACTCCAAAAAGCATTATTATGGATAAAAACATTATAAATAACAGTAAGAAAACATGATGCAAAATGGACGTATCAACTCCCCCAGGCTTAGACCTCGCTTGTCCTCAAGCGAAAACCAAAATCGAAAAACATGTCCACATGCTTTGAGAGAGAGGTGTCGATAAAAACTATATACGGGCATAGAAGCATCATGTTGATTATTATAACAGAAACAAAATTAAACATAGGACTTTTATCATAGAACTTGCATCATACGCTTCCCATGAATAAGTAACAGTTCATCACATAATCGAAGTATAAAGCAAAAACTCTATTAGAAACCAACAAACTTTGTTCTCGGTCAACATTGCAACTACAATTCATCATCTTATCAGGAAGAGTCACGTGTCGGAGCCTTTTAAGCAAGTCCACATACTCAACCATCATATAGTCTTCTATGATTGCTAACACTCACCACATGCCCATGAGCAAAACGTTTCAACCGGACACATAGAAAGATAGGGACTTATAGTTTCGCCTCCCAACATACTCACCTCAAGGGTGATGTCAACAATAATAATTCATGCCATCTATATTCCACTGGACATATGTGCCTAGATCTTTCCTCACCACATGATGCTTGCCAAAAGAGAAAATAAAAAGGAATAGAACGGAAACTTTGACTCTTTGCATAAAAGTAAATACATAAAAGTAAAGGATATGCCCATCGCAGAGGGAAGTAGAGTTTGCCATGCGCTTATTTGTTTGCATGCTCAATCCCTTAGTGCAAGAGAACATCACGTTGTATTGCCCCTTAAGATGACAACCTTTATTATGCAGTCTAACGCTTTTATTATTTGTCATCCAAGTTCGTACAACGCTCAACTTTCTCTTACACTAAATGATCTCACATATTTAGAAGCAATTTTTATTGCCTTTTTGCATTGATGACAACTTAATTACTTGAGGGATCTTGCTCAATCCCTAGGTAGGTATGGTGGACACTTGAAAAAGATTTGGGTTTAAGGGATTTTGGATGCACAAGTAGTATCTCTACTTAGTGCGGAATTTTTGGCTAGCAAAGATAGGGGCAAGCACCACATGTTGAAGGATCAATGACAATATGACTTCTATGTGAATATAAACAAACATAAACCATTACGTTGTCTTCCTTGTCCAACGTCAACAATTTTGGCAAATAATATCTAGGATAGTATATTTATATGTGAATCTTCTCTTCCTTTATTAATTCTTTCATGAGTTGCATCATTGAATAATGCTATGTTTCTCAATCTCTAACAAAATTTTCTTACTTATACTTTTCCTTATTGAAAGTGCAACTATCCCTGGGTGGTATTGGTAATTATTAACAACATATAGCTCATTGAACTAATGCTATTTCAAGATAAATATTTCAGGAAAGTTCAATGATTGGCATGGCATGGATTAGAGTTGTGGAACCCTCAAAATGCTATGGACACATATTGGCTCAAGCTCAAGACTCTACATTTTACTTTTAGTGATCCAAGATCACATTGAGTCCATAGGAAAAGCCAATACTATTAAAAGGGGATGAGGTGTTGATTAATGGGTTGCTTGCTCAAAATGCTTAGTGATATGCTCCAAAAACCCTCAACCACTTTCTCATATCCACATATGTCCCAAACCAAAAGTCAAACTCAGCCCCACCGAAATAGTCTATCCGGCGCCACCGAGTTCACTTGACATAGCCACTGCCACAAACCCTAGTCACTTAGGTCTCACCGATAGGGATATCGGTCTCACCGAGATGGGATTGCAAACTCTCTGTTTCCCTTCGTAACGTTTCGGTCCAATCGAGATGAGTGATCGGTCCCATCGAGTTAGTAATGCAAACTCTTTGTTTCCCCTTCGTAATGTTTCGGTCTCACCGAGATGAGCGAATCGGTCCCACCGAGTTTGCCTGACCAACTCTCTGGTTAGCTTATTACCAAAGTGGGTCTCACCGAGTTTGTGTAATCGGTCTCACCGAGATTACGTTATGCCCTAACCCTAATGAAATCGGTCTCACTGAGTTGACATATCGGTCCCACCGAAATGCCTAATGGTCACATTATGAACTGAATCGGTCTGACCGAGTTTTCTGATTCGGTCTCACCGAGTTTGGTGAATTGTGTGTAACCGTTAGATTTTGTGTGGAGGCTAAATATACCCCTCCACCCACTCTTCAATTGTGGAGAGAGCCATCAGAACATGCCTACACTTCCAACATACATTTTCTGAGAGAGAACCACCTACTCATGTGTTGAGGTCAAGATATTCCATTCCAACCACATAAAAAATCTTGATCTCTAGCCTTCTCCAAGTTGCTTTCCACTCAAATCATCTGTCCACCAAATCCAAATCTGTGAGAGAGAGAGAGTTGAGTGTTGGGGAGACTATCATTTAAAGCACAAGAGCAAGGAGTTCATCATCAACACCCCATCTATTACCTTTTGGAGAGTGGTGTCTCCTAGATTGGTTAGGTGTCACTTGGGAGCCTCCGTCAAGATTGTGGAGTTGAACCAAGGAGTTTCTACGGGCAAGGATATCGCCTACTTCGTGAAGATCTACCCTAGTGAGGCAAGTCCTTCGTCGGCGATGGCCATGGTGGGATAGACAAGGTTGCTTCTTTGTGGACCCTTCATGGGTGGAGCCCTCCGTGGACTTGCGCAATCGTTACCCTTCGTGGGTTGAAGTCTCCATCAACATGGATGTATGATAGCACCACCTATCGGAACCACGCCAAAAATCTCCGTGTCTATATTGCGTTTGCTCCCTCCAAACTCCTCCCTTTACCTTCATGTGCATTGTTTTACATTCCGCTGCTATACTCTTAGACTTGCATGTGTAGGTTGTTTGCTTGACTTGTTCTAAGTTGTTAACATCTGCCAAGACTTAAAATTGGGAAAAGGCTAGATTTTTATTTGGTCAAGTAGTCTAATCACCCCCCTCTAGACATACTTTCAATCCTACAAGTGGTATCAGAGCATTGGTCTCCATTTGCCTTAATTTCCATAGCTTTTGGTGATCATAGGCTTGGTTTCACAACCTACGAGAGTATGGCTTCTAGCGAGGGAGATTACCACTGTAGAGGTCCTTACTTCGATGGTACTAATTTTGCTAGTTGGAAGCATAAGATGAAAATGCATATTCTTGGACATAACCCTGTCGTTTGGGCTATTGTGTGTATTAGCTTGCAAGGTGAATTCTTTGATGGGAGAGAACCGAACCGTGAAGCTACCGCGGAAGAGTTGAAGATGCTACAATACAATGCACAAGCTTGCGATATCCTCTTCAACGGATTGTGCCCCGAAGAGTTCAACAAAATCAGCCGTCTTGAGCATGCAAAGGAAATTTGGGATACTTTGATTGATATGCACGAGGGTACCGACTCCGTAAGAAATCCAAATTGGATGTGCTACAAAGTTAGCTTGACAAGTTCAAAATGAAGGATGGTGAAGGTGTCGCTGAAATGTACTCTAGGCTCGCTCTCATCACAAATGAGATTGCCGGCTTAGGAAGTGAAGAGATGACCGATAGATTCATCATCAAGAAGATCCTAAGAGCCTTGGATGGAAAATATGATACCGTGTGCACGTTGATCCAAATGATGCCCAATTACAAAGATGTCAAGCCAACGGAAGTCATTGGAAGAATTGTTGCTCATGAGATGTCACTCAAGGATAAGGAAGAGCTTCACAACAAGTCAAGTGGTGCTTGCAAAGCCTCATGTGATGCTCCTACATCATCAAGTGAGAAAGAAACCTTCAATGAAGAATTGAGCCTAATGGTGAAGAATTTCAACAAGTTCTACAAAAGTAGAAGCAAAGAAAGAAGTTCCAAGTCAAGGTCCTACAATGAAAAAATATCTTCAAGTCGTGAGCGTAATTGCTATAATTGTGGAAGACCCGGACACTACTCCAATGAGTGCACGGCTCCCTACAAAAGAAGAGAAGATGCACCCAAAATAAGTAGAAGAGAAGAATCACAACCAAGAGAAAGGACGAGTAGAGATGATCGCTATGAACGAAGAACCTCTCGCAGAAGCAAGGATTCGGAAAGGAAGGACAAATCTAAAGGAAATATGCCCTAGAGGCAATAATAAAGTTATTATTTATTTCCTTATATCATGATAAATGTTTATTATTCATGCTAGAATTGTATTAACCGGAAACATAATACATGTGTGAATACATAGACAAACAGAGTGTCACTAGTATGCCTCTACTTGACTAGCTTGTTTATCAAAGATGGTTATGTTTCCTAGCCATAGACATGAGTTGTCATTTGATTAACGGGATCACATCATTAGGAGAATGATGTGATTGACTTGACCCATTCCGTTAGCTTAGCACTCGATCGTTTAGTATGTTGCTATTGCTTTCTTCATGACTTATACATGTTCCTATGACTATGAGATTATGCAACTCCCGTTTACCAGAGGAACACTTTGTGTGCTACCAAACGTCACAACGTAACTGGGTGATTATAAAGGTGCTCTACGGGTGCCTCCGAAGGTACTTGTTGGGTTGGCGTATTTCGAGATTAGGATTTGTCACTCCGATAGTCGGAGAGGTATCTCTGGGCCCACTCGGTAATGCACATCACTATAAGCCTTGCAAGCATTGCAACTAATGAGCTAGTTGCGGGATGATGTATTACGGAACGAGTAAAGAGACTTGCCGGTAACGAGATTGAACTAGGTATTAAGATACCGACGATCGAATCTCGGGCAAGTAACATACCGATGACAAAGGGAACAACGTATGTTGTTATGCGGTCTGACCGATAAAGATCTTCGTAGAATATGTGGGAGCCAATATGAGCATCCAGGTTCCGCTATTGGTTATTGACTGGAGACGTGTCTCGGTCATGTCTACATAGTTCTCGAACCCGTAGGGTCCGCACGCTTAACGTTTCGATGACAGTTATATTATGAGTTTATATGTTTTGATGTACCGAAGGTTTTTTGGAGTCCAGGATGTGATCACGGACATGACGAGGAGTCTCGAAATGGTCGAGACATGAAGATTGATATATTGGAAGGCTATATTTGGATATCGGAAGTGTTCCGGGTGAAATCAGGATTTTACCGGAGTACCGAGGGGTTGCCGGAACCCCCCCCCCCCCCCCGGGGGGCTTAATGGGCCATAGTGGGCCTTTGTGGAGAAGAGGAGAGGCGGCCAGGGCAGGGCCGCGCGCCCCTCCCCCTAGTCCGAATAGGACAAGGAGAGGGGGGTGGCGCCCCCCCCTTTCCTTCCTCTCTCCCTCCTCTTTCCCCTTCACTCCTAATCCAACTAGGAAAAGGGAGGGAGTCCTACTCCCGATGGGAGTAGGACTCCACCTGGCGCGCCCCTCCTGGCCGGCCGCACCTCCCCCTTTGCTCCTTTATATACGGGGGCAGGGGGCACCCTAGAGACACAACAATTGATCGTTTGATCTTTTAGCCGTGTGCGGTGCCCCCTCCACCATAGTCCACCTCAATAATACTGCAGCGGTGCTTAGGCAAAGCCCTGCGTCGGTAGAACATCATCATCGTCACCACGCCGTCGTGCTGACGAAACTCTCCCTCAACACTCGGCTGGATCAGAGTTCGAGGGACGTCATCGGGCTGAACGTGTGCTGAACTCGGAGGTGTCGTGCGTTCGGTACTTGATCGGTCGGATCGTGAAGACGTACGACTACATCAACCGCGTTGTGCTAACGCTTCCCCTTTCGGTCTACGAGGGTACATGGACAACACTCTCCCCTCTCGTTGCTATGCATCACCATGATCCTGCGTGTGTGTAGGATTTTTTTTGAAATTATTGCGTTCCCAAACAAAATCATCAAAGAGCTACACAAAACGAAGACATCAAGCTCACGTTTGTGAATGGGTATCTGGCTCTGACTCCGACCCATCACTCCGAGAGAAGTTCTCACTCCGACTCCGAATATACTCAAGATGAAGGTGTTGCCGGTCTAGCACTTGTGTCAACCAACTCCTACGACATATTTGACTCTCCAAATGAAGGAATTGGAAGATGCTTCATGGCTAAAGGTTCAAAGGTATCACACCCTGAGTATGTTGATTTCAATAGTGATGAAGATGATTTGCTAGGTGATGATGATTTACTTGTTGACAACTCTAGTGATGAAAACTATGATGAACTTGCTATTAATCATGTTAATCAAAATAAAATGAACGACAATGATAAGAAGGAGATTGAGTGTCTAACTAAAGAACTAAACACTCTTAAGTTAGCTCATGAAACTACCTTAGAAGGTCATCGAGAACTTTTCAAGACTCATGAGAAGTTACGCTTTGAAAAGCTCAACCTTGAGCAAGAGCATGAGTTTTTAAAGGCCATCAATGATGATCTTCGTAAGAAAAGTTCTTCTTACATTGCCAAGCGTTTACTCTTGTCTACTTACATGCCACAAGTAAAATCTGGCAACAAGAGTAAGAAAGATTCTTCCTCTAGTAGTAACAATAATAATGTTAAATCCAATATTGTTGCTTCTAGTAGCTCTCTTGATTCCACTTATGATTCTCCTAGCCAAGTTACACTTGAGCAAGAAAATAGCTTATTAAAGGGAATTATAGAGAAAGGTGTTTACAAGAGCCTTGCCGGGAGTAAGCAATTTGAGGAAATTGTACGCAAGCAAGGAAGGCACCGGAAGAATAAAGGAATTGGTTTTGAACGAAAGTTCAATGCCAATGGAGTTGAGTGGGAAGAAGATCAATACCCCAAGACAAAGTTTGTTCCTCAACAAGAGAAGTATGATCCTACTTCTTTCCAAGGGACACAAGCTCAAGATAATCTTCCACCACAAGACCACAAGCAAAAAGGCAAGCACAAGCTCCAAGAGGAGATTACTGCATTTGAAGAAGCTCATAAGGCCTTGGTCAAGTGGGTTCCCAAGACTACATCAAGTTCTACTACATCAAGTACGACTACAACTCCAAGGATTCCCATCAAGATGATGTGGATCCCGAAGAAGAAGAACTAGAGAGTTCTTGAGGGTGACTCCGCCAACATACTTCACTCATATCTTTTTGGCAAGGACAAAGTGCGAACAACTTCCACATCTTGCACTAGTTCAAGGAGTCACAAACCCTCTTGTTGGTAAGACAAGGGACAAGGTAACCTAATGTTTTCATGGACATCATCTTGTGTGTACATCACTCTATGTCTATGGATATCCTTGTTTGTTCCTTGTGGGACTAACCCGTGTAGGTATTGAAAGTGCAACTCACTCCAATGGATTGCTCCGAATGATCTACATCAACATTGAGCGTCCACATCTTCAACACCTACATGAATTCATCATCAACAAAACCCAAGGTTAGTTCATCCCTCTTAGGGGGTATATAAAATCTAGGGGGGAGCTTTACTCAAATCAATTGAGCTAAAGCAACTCTAGTGGTGTGAACACAACAATGCTTTATGTAAAAGTGGTAACCCCACTTGTTCTTAAACGATGAGTATGACCTATGATCAAATGTTCTGATTTGACTCCTAAGTCAATATACTCATATATAGATGACCTAGTCATCGCCAATTGCTTGATAGATGCTAGAGTGTTTGTGCATGCTTTGTCACATATTTCATTTGCTATTTTATTGTGTGAGCATGTTGATTGCATATTTCACTCATTCGAGGACATCCATTTGTTGCTTTGATTGGTTGGCTTTTTCTATTTTGCCAAATGGATGGACAAGAATGCCTAAGAACTCCCTCTAGCTATCTATGCTTTTCTCGTCTCAAACTCTATTCATGCTACATCACATAGTTTGATCAAGTCAGATTCGAACCACTCTGTTTGAGGAGCACTCGGAGTCCCCGATTCGTCATAGGCTTAAACTTCCAAAACCTCTTTGTGCATTTCTATATGACCGAGTCATCCACTTCGGTCACGCCGAGTTCACTAAGTTGATCTAGGTTTTCCATCTCGGTGCAACTGATTTGAACTTTTCGGTCACACCGAGTTGCAGTAACCGCTTGCGATTCTGCATCTCGGTGCCACCAAGTTGTTCCACTCGGTCACACTGACAGGGTCGGGATATATATATATATATATATCCACGGGTGAGATTTTGGAAATTTCTTCAAAAGCCCTCAGCCCGCGCGTATCCTGCTCTGCCGCCTTGGTTCTCCGGATCATCTCCTCGCCGCCAGCGACCTCCCGCCGCTGGTTTCCGTCGCCGTCAACGGAATTCTGCTCCACCGTGGTCGCCGTAGCGAACTCCCGCCGAACTAGGGTACGGGTTCGATACTTTGTGCTATTTCGTTACTCCGATTGCTAGCACATTGCTTTGCCATGATCATTACCACGTATGAAAACAATCTATCCAGAGAAAACATCCTTTAGGTTAGGTTTGATTCAAAAATTTAGGGTTAGGTTTCCGCCGAACTCATCTCGGACCGACCGAGTTGTAGAAATCGGTCTCACCGATTTGGCTTAGGCCATTGCACATGCGCTTTTTGGTCTGACCGAAAATTGCGAATCGGTGTGACCGAGTTCAACTCTCTGTGAAACCCTAGCAATCTCGGAGCCACCGAACTGTGACTCGGTCTGACCGAGTTCACTAGTTTAGGTTCCAAAAGTTGCTTCGGTATCACCGAGTTTAACAAATCGGTAGTTCCAAAATGCTTTATATGGAGAACTAAAACTAAGTTTTTGACTCATCTGTTTTGCAAAAAAACTCTGCACTTTGTGATGCTCATCTATTCTACCTCATCTATATCTATTCACAGGGATTGCTGTCAGTTTGCTTGCAAGATGTCTGACCAGAGTGACAGCCAGAACAGAACTGAAGAGCAGGTGCAAATGAGTGAGGGCACTAGTCCCTCAAGCAGCTATGATGAGGGCAGCAGGAGCACACCAAGTAACTTGCCCAAAGCAGCCACCAGAACCAGGAAGAAGAGAACCTCAGATTCTAAAGATGAGTATTATGTGGCTACTGAGGAGGAAGTGAGCTCCACGAAGAAAGTCCTGAAGAAGGAATATAGTACTGTTGTTGCTACCAAACCTAGTCTGAATAAGAAGGCACCTCCCAAGAGAGTGCCAATGTCAAAGCCAAGTAAAGTTCCAATAGGAGAAACCATGAAGTTCACAATAGAATTAGATGATGGTGAGGCAGTTGGAGATGGCAAGAAGAAGAGGGCAAGAACCACATCTGCAGAAGTTCTTGGAAAATCAACTATGGTAAGAGATTCAGAAGAAGAGCAAGAGGATGCTGCACCAGCACCCAAGTCTCAGAAGCTCATGGGAGATGATATCAAGTCAGGGGCTACAACATCTAAGCCCAAAACTACTCCCAAAGCAACAGCTCAAGCTCAGAAGCCTTCTAAACCAAAGAGAAGCACCAGAAACATTCCTGCTGAAGAGAAGAACAAGGCCCCAGTGCCTAAAGTTGAAGAAGATGATGAAGCCCAAGTGCTGAGAAAACTGAAACCAAAGATTCCAGATCACAACGACACTCATCCAGTGGCAGAGGACATGAACATCAGAAAGGATGGAGGATTGAGACTTTGGAGACAGTCTGATCCTTATGCTGTGAGAAGGAGAACTGCTGTAGATTACAGGTTCCACACTAAAAAACAACAAGACTTCTATGAGACCATTCTGCTTGACAAGAAGCCAATTGTTTGTGATATGAAGTGGGTTGATTGGTAATATATTGATGAGAATGAAGATAACTTCCTAGGTGTACATGAAAGCTTCAAAGCTTGTGGAGTTGACAAGTTTGTTGGACAGAAACTTACAAAATGGAATGATGAGCTAATCATGCAATTCTACTCCACTGCTCATTTCTATCCAGATGGAAGGATAGTGTGGATGTCTGAAGGTACAAGGTACCAATCAACTGTTGAAGAATGGGCCAAGTTGATCAATGCCCCAGAAGAACATGAGGATGATTTGGATGTGTATGCCAAGAAGAAGAAAGACCACAATTCAATGGCAAATATGTACAAGGAGATCCCAGACAAAGCTTTAGAGAGACACAAGTTTGGATCTGTACACTATTTGTTGTCTGGTCTGCCTACTATCAACACCATCTTAAGGCATACTCTATTACCCAAATCTGGAGATCACAAGATGATTAGAGGACATTCCATCAACTTGCTGCAAATCTTTGATGTGCCACAAAATTCAAGGTCATGAGTCTGATTGTAGAGACAATCAAAAGGACAGCTGCTGACCAGAAAAGATCTTGTGGGTATGCTCCACACATTCAGGTGCTCATCAACTCAAAGATGGGCACAGGTACTTACTTGTTGGACAAGGATCATTTACCTTTGCACCCTGAATTTGAAGACAACACAGTTGTGATGAATGAAGATGAACCTTCATCAGTGCAAGCACAAGAAAAGAGAGCTAAGGCAAAGGCAGAAAAGCTGCAAAGATGCCAAGTATTGAGGAGGCATCTGAAGTGTTCCTGAAGAGCAAACAAGATCAACTAGCCTATCTGATTCAAGCTACATTCAGGATTGAGAAGGGCTTGGCCACCCTGACTCAGAATCAGGAGAGCTTGGAGAGGATCATAGAGACGATGTTTTATGATCTTGATCTGAAGGTCACTGAGATTCAGATAGTAGTTGAGGAGCTCAGGAGGAAGCGGAGGAGAAGAGAGGACAAGGTACTACAGATGCTTTTCGGTGAGTGCCCAGAGGTCAGAGGTCAGCTGCAGTGCCAGTGCCAGATACGAGAGCTACATCATCTGCACCAGCAGCAACAGCTTATGTGCCACCTCCAGCAGCAACTCCATCAGCTCCAGCTACATCAACTGATGCCTTCGTCCTCGGATTTCTCTCTACACCACCTCTCGAAGACCAAACCTGAGAGACGCATAGCACTATGCATTTTCGAACTTTTTGGTAACTTGTTGCCAAAGGGGGAGAAATGTATAAATCATAGGCTTCGAGAGAGAGTGTTTTGCTTCTTTGTCTCTCTTGCTATTTGGTTGAACTTTATTGTGTGCATGTTGTGTGAGATACTTGTATGATCATGTGTTTGATCATATGCTACTTTAATGCTTGCTTGGATGATGTTATCTCTTATATCCCATATATGATCATTCACTTTGCTTGGTGATGAGTGCATGCTTTTAATTTCTATCATTTTGAGCGCTCCACCAAGATGTATGTGACATGGAAGAGTAACCCATGATCCTAATCGATTGTGCGCATTCAAAAGCAAATTTTAAATAATGCACAAATTTAGGGGGAGCTCTTGCTTATCACATACTTCTCAAAGCGACGATGTATTTCAATCTTATTATCATTTGTCGAAGCTTTGATCTATATGTTGTCATCAATTACCAAAAAGGGGGAGATTGAAAGTGCAACTATCCCTGGGTGATTTTGGTAATTATTAACATATAGCTCATTGAACTAATGCTATTTCAAGATAAATATTTTAGGAAAGTTCAATGATTGGCATGGCATGAATTAGAATTGTGGACCCCTCAAAATGCTAAGGACACATATTGGCTCAAGCTCAAGACTCTACATTTTACTTCTAGTGATCCAAGATCACATTGAGTCCATAGGAAAAGCCAATACTATTAAAAGGGGATGAGGTGTTGATTAATGGGTTGCTTGCTCAAAATTCTTAGTGATATGCTCCAAAAACCCTCAACCACTTTTTCATATCCACATATGTCCCAAACCAAATGTCAAACTCGGCCCCAACAAAACAGTCTATCTGGCGCCACCGAGTTCACTTGACATAGCCACTATGAAAGAACATGCGGTGCCCCCATGTTTGGTTTTGGTAATTGATGACAATCTCTATGGACTAATGGTTGCCTTGAGTTATATTTGAAGGATTTGTCCATAGGCATTTCTTGAAGTCCATGTGTTGGTTTCAAGGAGTTTATCCAAAGATTGGTCATGTGAGAGTTGAGCTTATTGCAAGCATGTCTTGAAGAAGAAGATTGTGTGATCATTCATGTTTACCTTCAAGACATCATCCAAATGAAGAGAGTTGGAAAGAGTCAATGTTGATCAAGACTAAGTCAAGAGTGAATCAAGTTGATCAACACACAAAGCGCACAAGATGTACCGAGGGATCAAGCGATCCCATGGTATGGTAAGCATTGTCAATTACGCTTTGTGTACTAACCCATGGTCTTCGTGAGAGTCTTTGTGCGGTTAGGTTGCGGTGTGCAAGTTCAAGTGAAGCGGGAAAGTTCTAGTAAAGCATCACGAAGAGATCAAATGCTTGAAGCCATTGTGGTGACAATGGACTTGTGAAGATGTGCGGAAGGGTGGCTCACCCATAGTGGAATATGGGGGAGCAATCAACTAGTCTTCATCGAGCCAACGCAATCAAGAAAGGTGGTCCATCTTGAGGGAGTCAAGATCGTCATCATCTAGCTCAAGTGGACCATGTGCAAGGCAAAGGTTTGCCCTTGATAGGTTTTCTATTTTACCGGTCTCATGATGGTAGTTGGGAGACCGGGTTATAGGATCGATTGCCGTGCTATCAAGGGGGCTCTCGATGAGTAGCTTGATCGTATCATTCGTAGAGAGCTCAAAACATTGCATCCTTGCATCATCTTTCTTGGTTCTTGTTTGGTTTTTCTCTTTGTGAGTTTTGGAGCTTATGGTCATCTTGACGACAAGCTCGAGTTCATCGAAAACGGAGTTCACTCGCATCTTCTATGATGTTGTCGATGTTGGAAGGTTATGCCGGTTCTTCTCGGTTGGAGGTTTCACTCGCTGTTTTGATGCTACTCGTCATCTTGTATCCAACAAGCTTGAGTTTGCTCAATTCGGAGCTCATATGCAGAAGTTATGGCAGTTTTGGTCCCAACGGTAGTACCGCTGGCCGGAGCAGTAGTACCGCTTGGGTGCTACAAGCGGTTGTACCACTCTAGAGCGGTAGTACCGCTCCAGAGCGGTAGTACCGCTGGTAGCCCCCAGCCGTAGTACCGCTGCGGTCTCGTGCTAGTACCGCCTCGATTCAAGGGGTCTTTTTCGTGTCGGGTTTTACGGTACTAGCCGCGGCAGTGGGGGTCGTAGTACCGCTCGTATGCGGTAGTACCGCCCTGACCACCGCGGTAGTACCGCTCTGGCCCCAGCGGCAGTACCACGGGGGGGAGCGGTAGTACCGCTGGCCAAGCGGTAGTACCGCTCTCTGCGGGGCTGGTGTGGGGGGTAACGGTTGGATTGTTCCCCCCACTATATAAGTAGGTCTTCTTCCCCAATGAACCTTATCTTTTGAGCTCATGTTCTTCCCCCCATTGTTGACCTTCTTCGAGCTTGCTAACTCTCAATCCCTCCATGGATTCTTGCTAGTTTTTGAGGGAAAAGAGAGAGGAGATCTAGATCCACATTTCCACCAATCACTTTATCCTCTTTGTGAGGGGAACCCCTTGGATCTAGATCTTGGAGTTCTTGGTGTTCTCCTTCTTGTTCTTCCTCTCTTTTTCCTCCCTAGCATTAGTTGCTTCGGCGGGATTTGAGAGAGAAGGACTTGGGCCATCCGTGTGCCCTTGCCATTGCATTTGGTGCATCGGTTTGAGTTCTCCACGGTGATACGTGGAAGTTACAAGTTGAGAAGCTTATTACTCTTGGGTGCTTGGTGCCCTTGAGCTTGTTCCTCTTGGGTGCTTGGGCGCCCTAGACGGTTGGTGGTGTTCGGAGCTCAATCATTGTGGTGTAAAGCTCCGGGCAAGCGTCGGGGTCTCCAATTAGGTTGTGGAGATCGCCTCGAGCAATTTGACGGGTACCGGTGACCGCCCCCAAGGGTTGCCAAAGTGTTCGGGTTCGGTGACCGCCCCCAAGGGTTGCCATTTGTACGGGTTCGGTGACCGCCCTCAAGGGTCCCTTAGTGGAATCACGGCATCTTGCATTGTGCGAGGGCGTGAGGAGATTACGGTGACCCTAGTGGCTTCTTGGGGAGCATTGTGCCTCCACACCGCTCCAAACGGAGATTAGCATCCGCAAGGGTGTGAACTTCGGGATACATCGTCATCTCCGCGTGCCTCGGTTATCTCTTACCTGAACCCTTTACTTATGCACTTTACTTTGTGATAGCCATATTGTTTCTTGTCATATATCTTGCTATCACTTAGTTGTTTATCTTGCTTAGCATAAGTTGTTGGTGCACATAGGTGAGCCTAGTTGTTGTAGGTTTTGTGCTTGTCAAATTAACCGCTAGGTTTATTCCGCATTTGTTCAAGCCTAAATCGTAATTATTTTAAAGCGCCTATTCACCCCCCCTCTAGGCGACATCCACGATCTTTCACACTGCCACAAACCCTAGTCACTTCGGTCTCACCGATAGGAATCTCGGTCTCACCGAGATGGGATTGCAAACTCTCTGTTTCCCTTCGTAATGTTTCGGTCCAACCGAGATGAGCGATCGGTCCCACCGAGTTAGTAATGCAAACCCTCTGTTTCCCCTTCGTAACGTTTCGGTCTCACTGAGATGAGCGAATTGGTCCCACCGAGTTTGCCTGACCAACTCTCTGGTTAGCTTATTACCAAAGTGGGTCGCACCGAGTTTGTGTAATCGGTCTCACGGAGATTACGTTATGCCCTAACCCTAATGAAATCGGTCTCACCGAGTTGATATATCGGTCCCACCGAAATGCCTAACGGTCACATTATGAACTGAATCGGTCTGACCGAGTTTTCTGATTCGGTCTCACTGAGTTTGGTGAATTGTTTGTAACGGTTAGATTTTGTGTTGAGGCTATATATACCCCTCCACCCACTCTTCACTCGTGGAGAGAGCCATCAGAACATGCCTACACTTCAGCATACATTTTCTGAGAGAGAACCACCTACTCATGTGTTGAGGTCAAGACATTCCATTCCAACCACATAAATCTTGATCTCTAGCCTTCTCCAAGTTGCTTTCCACTCAAATCATCTTTCCACAAAATCCAAATCCGTGAGAGAGAGAGAGTTGAGTGTTGGGGAGACTATCATTTGAAGCATAAGAGCAAGGAGTTCATCATCAACACACCATCTATTACCTTTTGGAGAGTGGTGTCTCCTAGATTGGTTAGGTGTCACTTGGGAGGCTCCGTCAAGATTGTGGAGTTGAACCAAGGAGTTTGTACGGGCAAGGAGATCGCCTACTTCGTGAAGATCTACCCTAGTGAGGCAAGTCCTTCGTGGGCGATGGCCATGGTGGGATAGACAAGGTTGCTTCTTCATGGACCCTTCGTGGGTGGAGCCCTCCGTGGACTTGCGCAACCGTTACCCTTCATGGGTTGAAGTCTCCATCAACGTGGATGTACGATAGCACCACCTATCGGAACCACGCCAAAAATATTCGTGTCTATATTGCGTTTGCTCCCTCCAAACTCCTCCCTTTACCTTCGTGTGCATTGTTTTACATTCCGCTGCTATACTCTTAGACTTGCATGTGTATGTTGTTTGCTTGACTTGTTCTAAGTTGTTAAAATCTGCCAAGACTTAAAATTGGGAAAAGGCTAGATTTTTATTTGGTCAAGTAGTCTAATCACCCCCCTCTAGACATACTTTCGATCCTACACTTATGTGGTGCTATCACCTACCATAAGATTAGTATAAGATTTTGTTGATTTATTTCCTTTCTTTTATTTATTTCCTTTCTCTTTTCTTTCTTTCTTATTTCTTTTCTTTTCTTTATTTGCAACAAGGAAGTAAAGAAAGCAAAAACTCAAACTAAACTTTATTATATAACTTGCACACGATTACAATGATAGATCACTAAGCAAACTCTCAAAGAAGAAAGGATCGAACTAAACTTTATTTCAACTAAAGCAAAATATTGAACTAAGATAAGTAAAAGCAAAAGGATAGTGGGATGATACGATACCGGGGCACCTCCCCCAAGCTTGGCGGGAGCCAAGGGGAGTGCCCATACCCGATACTCAGTTCTCCTTTCGTGGTGAAGAAGATGGTGGTGGTGATGAAGAAGAGGTCTTGTCCTCGGATTTCCACGGCAGTGGTCCACCATCATAAGAGGAAGAGTGAGTCTCACGGGTCCTGCAACTAGCAAACAAACTCATACCTTTAAACCTCGCCTCATATTCAAAGACTTGGTTCTGGAGGTCATAGATCTGGCTTTGGAGGAAGTTGATTTGCTCGTTGAAGGTGAAGACGATGTCCTTCATGGGCTTGCCATCCACCTTGAGATCACGGCAGATGTCCGTGATCATTAGGTGATTGGCATGGAGTCCACGCTCCACCACCCCCTTGCACTGGAAAACATCTTGCTCCAAAGCTTCAAACCTAGCCTCCACGGTTCCCGTCCCCTTGGGGCAGGGCACATCGCGAAGGTAAACCACCCCCTCATGCATCTCAATGATCTGAGGGTGCTGCACCACCTCCCACAGATACAGGTTGATGACGTTCTTGAAGAACTTGTCCTTGGAGGAGCTTGAAGCAGCCATGGTAGATGGGATCTGACAAAAAATAGCAAGGAAAAAGAGAACAGAGGATTTTTCTCCGCGATGCGGTGGTTAACAGGTTCGGGAAGTATATACAGATTTTTAACTTGGAGGAGAAGTACATGGAAGAAAAATGGAATACGGAAGGTGTCCCAGGTGGGCACAACCCACCTGGGCGCGCCAGGCAGCCTGGCGCGCCCTGGTCTCTTGTGCCCACCAGCAGACGCATCCTGGAAGTTTCTTGATTTCCAAAATTTTAAAATATTCCAAAACTGATAAAAAATATTTTTGCGAATTTTTGGAGTCCGTTTACTTACCGTATCACATACCTCCTTATTTTGACGATTCTGGAGTGTTCCGGAAGGACTCTTTTATGTGTTCTTCTGGTGTTAAAGTTTGGATAATATTGCTTTCAACATTAATAAGCTACCTGAGATATAATACTTTATTCGTTGCCCATTGACAACCTTTGGGTTAGTACCCTCGAAATTATTTATTTTGATGGCACCAGACCGGTAAACCTCCTCGATGACATATGGGCCTTCCCATTTCGAGACGAGCTTTCCTGCAAAAAATCTAAAACGAGAGTTGTACAAAAGAACATATTCTCTGACTTTAAGCTCACGCTTTTGGATTCTTTTGTCATGCCATCTTTTAACTTTTTCTTTGAATAACTTTGCATTTTCATATGCTTGGGTTCTCCATTCATCTAAAGAGCTAATATCAAATAACCTCTTTTCATCGGCAAGTTGGAAATCAGAACTGAGTTCTTTAACTGCCTAATATGCTTTATGTTCTAACTCGAGAGGCAAATGACAAGCTTTTCCATAAATCATTTCATAAGGAGACATACCCATAGGATTTTTATATGTTGTTCTATAAGCCCAAAGTGCATCATCTAATTTCTTAGACCAATTCTTCCTGGACCTATTGACAGTCTTTTGCAAAATTAATTTTATTTCTCTAGTGCTAAGTTCAACTTGACCACTAGACTGAGGATGATAGGGTGATGCAATTCTATGGTTAACATCATACTTGGCAAGCATTTTACGGAAAGCACCATGAATAAAGTGTGAACCACCATCAGTCATTAAATATCTAGGGACTCCAAACCTTGGGAAAATAACTTCCTTAAGCATTTTAATAGAGGTATTGTGATCAGCACTACTGGTTGGAATAGCTTCTACCCATTTAGTAACATAATCAAACCAAAATATGTGTATACCCATTAGAGGAAGAAAAAGGTCCCATGTAATCAAATCCCCAAACATCAAATGGTTCAACAGCAAGTGAATAATTCATAGGAATTTCTTGATGCTTACCGATATTACCTATTCTTTGACATTCATCACAAGGTGAGACAAACTTACGGGCATCCTTGAAGAGAGTAGGCCAATAAAATCCAGATTGCAATACCTTGTGAGCAGTTCTATCACCAGCATGATGCCCTCCATAAGCCTCGGAATGACATTTTCGTAGGATTTGTCCCTGTTCATGCTCAGGTACACAACGTCTAATAATACCATCTACTCCTTCTTTATAAAAATGTGGGTCATCCCAAAAGTAGTATCTTAAATCATAGAAGAATTTTTTCTTTTGTTGGTGAGTAAAGCTAGGTGGTAAATATTTAGCAACAATGTAATTAGCATAGTCAGCATACCACGGAGTACCATTAGCAACTTTTATTGCAGCTAACTGCTCATCAGGAAAACTATCATCAATAGGTAGTGGGTCATCAAGCACATTTTCAAGCCTAGACATGTTATCAGCTACTGGGTTCTCAGCTCCTTTTCTATCAATGATATGTAAATCAAATTCTTGTAACAAGAGAACCCAACAAACAAGTCTAGGTTTAGCATCTTTCTTTTCCATAAGTGTAACATCCCAAATTTTCAAAGTTGGAATGTTATACATTAGATCATCATTGCATAGCATATTTTATTGCATTTTGGCAAAATCCTCGAAAATCCTAAGCAACTCAAGGACCCTCGGAGAGAGTTGGGGAATTTTCCGCGGTTTTCATATTTGATTTTATCAAATAATGAAACGAGGATTATGGTTTTCATTATTTTTCTCTCCAAAAAATATTTCATATTAAAATAAATGAGAGGAGAAAATATGACTTCTCCAAAATAATTGAAATATTGGAGGAAAAATATTAAAATCAAATATTTGGTTTTATTCGGATTTTATTTGCAATTTTAATTGCATTAAAAAAATTGCACGTTTTCAAAACTGCATTTTTGGGCCAAGAAAATGTTCATCTCGTTCTAATTATTTTAATTAGATGGTGAAATTTTGTTTTGGCATTTTTGGATTTTTATTTATTTTTCTACGATTTTTCTTGGGTTCGGCGAAATTATTTAAAAAAAAATCCCGACTGGGCCGAAGCCCGGCCGACGGCCCCGCCCACCGCCCGAGCCGTCTCCCTCCCGGAGACCTAGCTCTCGCCGCCGCCCGAGTCCCGGTCGGGGACGACGCCGCCGCCGCCTTACCCCTTCCCCACGGCACCCCCCTCCTTAAGTACCCCAGCCCCGCCGCCCTCTCCTCACCCCGTCCCGACCCCGCCCCGCACCCGACGCCGCCCGGAGGAGCCGCGCCGGAGCCGCCTATCGCCGCCGCCTCGGGAAGCCCCAAACGCCGCCGCCCGCCGCCCCTCGCCGTCGCCTCCCCGAGCCCCGCCGGAGCCCGTCTCGAGCCCCGCCGGAGTTGCCCCGACGAGGTTAGCCGCAGCCGCTGGCGACCGTCCGTTTTTTTAAAACCCGCCTCGGTTTATTTTTTTCGAAACCCTAGGTTTTTTTATTAGATTGGTTTATTTTTTCGGTTTAGTTAGTTAGTGAACGTTCACCGATCCGTTTGTTTTAACGAACGTGTTCGCGGTTAGCCGCAGTTAACGAACGTCCGTTCATTTGACTGTTTGTCAGTTTTCTTTTTCGCCGGATTTTCCGCGATGTCCCAGATCGCGATTTCTGATGTGTTTTTCGTTTCAGTTTATCTTTTAGCTCGTTTATCGGAATCAGGCGATTCAAGCGCCTAGAGTTTCGTCTCGAAATTCTCTTTCCGTTTAACCTATTCAAACAAGTTTTTGCTACTGTAAATTTGACTTAGATCCAGATTAGTAAACGAAGCTTGTTTCTTTCGCCGTTTGACTTTCGTTGCTTCGTTTGATTCGATTCTTTTTGCAAACCGGAGTTCTTAAGTTGAACTTTCTGGTTAGATCTTTATTTGAGTTTTACCTGTGCATTAGATGAGTGCTTATTGTTTGCTTGTTTGTTTGCGATAGAGTACCCGGAGTGCGCCGCTTGCTACTTCGAATCTCTAGGTTTCACGGATCATCAGCAAGGCAAGTAACACTTTGATCATACCTCTTTTACTACCCAGTTTTATTGCATTAGACCAATCCTCAAACAATTGCATGATTAGGATCTAATTAAATTGTGGGTATTGGGAAGTAGTTGAGGTAGTACCTATTACCTGTTTATTATCAAACCTTGGGAGTTACTTCTACGTTTGCTCATATTGCTATGCTATGCTAGTAGACGTGGATTGGGTTTGAGTGTTACCATGACAGATGTGAGATTGTTAATTAATGGTCAACCTTAAGGTGGCAACTAAAACTCACATCTGGGTGGATTGAGGTACCTGGGTATTCCAGGATTGCCTGTTTTTCTTTTGGACCGCCACCCAGGTTCAAAGGGATCATGAGATTATTCATGCTAGAAACTTCCGTGTGTAGCCAGAAGCTATTATGGGCTCTAGCATAGTTGAGTAGGTTACATGATCTCTTGAAGAGGTGGGCTAGTAGATGTAGGGGAAAGTAGGTGTAACTGTCCACCCGGAGTATAGAGTTATTGTTTCTAAAAGACTGTGTCTCGGTCATCCGTTTGTCAAACATCATGTAGTGCGAGAATCAAGCGGAGGCGATCGAGTCTTGTGGGGAAAAGTGTGCAAACCTCTGCAGAGTGTACAAACTAATCATGATTAGCCGTGTCCCCGGTTATGGATATCTTGAGTATCTAGTACTTGGATTATCATGTGAATCTCATCATGTTACTTTAATTAATTTTGTTGGGTTTGATGATGATACTTAATTGGGATTGAGATGCTGTCAACCATCTCAATGTTTAACAACCACCATGATAGTTAAATAAAATTTATTCCTTTGCAGTAGGGAAAAATTGGCTTTTCGCAAAACTGTAACCATAGAGCCTTCTACCAGCCATATATGCATGTAGTATAGCATTATTATATTCATTACTCTCTATGTGTTACATTGCCAGCATATTCCATGTGCTGGCCCGTTTTCGGGCTGCAACGTTTCATGTTGCAGACTTTTCAGACGACGAGTAAGGTGCCTTAGGTCGTGGTCTTATACTCAGTGATGCCGTTGGAGTTGATGGACTCACTTATCTTCCAAGTCATCCGCTGTTATCGTTTTTAGATGGCCTTAAGCCATATTTGTCATACTTATTTCTCTCTTGAGATACTCGTTGTAATAAGTGTGTGATTGCTACTCTGTTATAAATCCTCCATTTGTACTGTGCGTGTCAGCATTACCGATCCAGGGATGACACTGGTGCACAGCAGCACAGACTGTTTGAGGTCTGGTCGCTACAAAGGTGGTGTCAGAGCACACGCTGACTGTAGGACACGACCACTAAGCTTAAACCCTAGAACACTACTCTCTTCTCATTTCTGACTCCTCTCCACTTTCTACTCTTTTAGGAATGGCGGATGCAAGGAACAAGTTCATGCAACCGGATGAAGATACAACTTTTGGATGACACTTGAAGGAAGTCACTAATTACCTGAACATCGGAATACCCAGCTTCACCAGGACTTACAAAGCCACACTACCAGAAGAGGAGCGCTGGAAGATTCAAGTTCAAGTTCCAGGAAGGACCTTTACGCCAGTCACCGAGCCTATAGAGTTTTCCTTTGATGCACCAACCTGGAGTTTAGGGAAGAGCACGGCAGCCCACATCTCTATGGGACGCATTGGAGAAGTCTACCACAGGGAGCTTAAGGATACTATTTATCAGATTTGTGGACGCCGAGATGAGCAATGGGAGATGATCAGCACCAAGAAGGATGGATCAATTGCAGCTTTCATCCAGGAGCAAAACCAACACATTCGTCGCCAGGAGAACCAGATGTGCGCCGACATGATAGATCTGAAGAAGGCATTGACCAAGATCACGGAGTTGGAGGAAGAACTCAAGTCTACGCGCGATGGATATGAGGAGGAGATCGCCACGTTGTTGGAAAAGAATGACAACCTAATAAAGAAGATCGGAGTATTCATGGGAGACCCAGCACCAGGAGGAGAAGATGACGATTCTACTTGCCCGGATAACTACATCATCATCGACGACACCGACTCGGACCCCAGTGAAGATGACTTTGTTGATGAAGCTGGAGCAGATATCATGGAGTCTTCGACCGATCAAAATTTCTAGTAGACCCCATAATCAGTAGTAGTATTTCCCCCATGTATATAGTATAGTCCGAGCACTTTGTAACGATAGTTAGATCGATTGTATGCCTTGTTTGATTGAGTGATATTGTTTGTGTTTATCTCATGTGCATATGGGTAGTGTTTTCCCTCTAGACCTCATTCTATTCTAAATTCTCATCTTTTCTAAACCTATCAGATGCCTCCGAGACGCGACACCAGATTTGTTTTCCCACCGGAGATCACTCAGTTGATTCAGCAGCAGAATGCCCTGATGCAAGTATTAGTACAGAACCAAGGCAACAACAACAACAACCCACCACCACCACCTGTTGATCACTTAGCCCGTTTCTTGAGGCTAAATCCGCCGGTGTTTTCCAGCAGCACCGAGCCGATTGTTGCAGATGATTGGCTCCACAAAGTTGGAAGGGAGTTGACCATTGCAGGATGCACAGATGCGGAGAGAGTGCGATTTGCCGCACATCAACTTGATGGACCCGCAGCATCATGGTGGGAGAATTACACAGCCACACACCCAATTGACACTGTCACATGGGACCAGTTTCAGCAAGCTTTCCGTACTGCCCATGTTTCAGCAGGAGCTATGGCCATGAAGAAGCGTGAGTTTCGCAACCTACGCCAAGGAGGACGCACCGTAGGCCAGTATGTGGAGGACTTTAGTAAGTTAGCACGTTATGCTCCAGATGACGTTGCTACAGATGCAGCCAAGCAGGAGAAGTTTCTGGAAGGACTGAATGATGAGCTGAGTATGCAGTTGATGGTAGCAACCTTCAACAACTACCAGGAGTTGGTAGATAGAGCTCTCATGATTGAAGGGAAGCAACAGCAGATTGAAAACCGTAAGAGGAAGTATGGACAAGGGAAGTACAATTCTGGAGCTCAGCAGAAGCCACGTTTTACCCCGAAATCGGGAGGACAGTTTCAGCATACCCATGGAGGAGGTAGTTCACACAACCATAATGGCCCCAAGAATGGTAATGGGAATGGAGGAAGCAACGGCCAGAACCGTACCAACCCTTCAACCCCAGCTAAGAGAGACCTGAGCCAAGTCACTTGCTTTAAGTGCCAGAAGACTGGACATTATGCCAATGAATGTCCTGAAGCCCAGAATGGAAATGGCAATGGAAGCTCTGGGAAGAAGCCGAACCCTTTCAACAAAGGACATGTGAACCACGTTAGCGTGGAGGAGGTTGAAGCTCAGCCAGATGCAGTAATAGGTAAGTTTTTGGTTAAGTCATTTACTGCAATCGTTCTTTTTGATACTGGTGCATCGCATTCATACATATCAAGGGGATTTCTGGATAAGTTTAAGTTGCCCACCAAAGTTCTCAGAACACCTATGTTAGTAACCTCGCCAGGAGCAGAGTATATGGCAAGCCAAGGATGTTTTCAGATGCCATTGGCCATAGGTAGGCATGTTTTCCCCTCAGACCTAATAGTCTTGGAGTCGCAAGGTTTGGACGTAATATTGGGTATGGATTGGTTATCGATGTATGGGGGAAACATCGATTGCGCCAGTAAGACGATTTTGCTTACCACCCCAGAAGGGAGAAGGATTAAGTATGTATCCCGACATGTGCCGAAGAGGACTCAAGTAAATTCCTTATCAGGAGTTGTATAGGAAGAAGTACCAGTGGTGAAGGATTACCCGGATGTATTTCCAGAAGAGCTGCCAGGCATGCCACTAGATAGAGACATAGAGTTTTTGATTGAACTTTTGCCAGGCACAGGGCCGATATCTAAGAGACCTTACAGGATGCCCGCAAAAGATTTGGAAGAAATTAAGAAGCAGATTAAGGAGTTATTGGATAAAGGCTATATTCGCCCAAGTTCTTCACCTTGGGGATCACCCGTACTTCTAGTGGAGAAGAAAGATGGATCGTTGAGGATGGTTGTTGATTATCGAGGATTGAATGAAGTGACCATCAAAAATAAGTACCCACTGCCGATGATCAATGATTTGTTTGACCGATTACAAGGAGCTAAGGTATTTTCCAAGATCGATCTACGATCAAGATACCATCAGTTAAAGATTCGAGAGCAGGATATACCTAAGACGGCTTTTACCACCAGGTATGGGCTATATGAGTATACCGTTATGTCATTTGGTCTGACTAACGCACCTGCCTATTTCATGAACCTGATGAACAAAGTGTTTATGGAGTTTTTGGATAAGCTCGTCGTAGTGTTCATTGATGATATTTTGGTCTACTCAAAGAATGAAGAGGAGCATAAGGAACATTTGCGTTTGGTACTTGAGAAGCTCAGAGAACATCAGTTATACGCCAAGTTCAGCAAATGTGAGTTTTTGTTGAGGGAAGTTGGATTCCTCGGACATGTTATATCCGGAGAAGGAATAGCAGTAGACCCCACCAAAGTCGACACTGTGACAAACTGGGAATCACCCGCATCAGTTGGAGAGATCCGGAGTTTTCTTGGACTTGCAGGATACTACCGGAGGTTCATTGAGAATTTCTCGAGGATTGCTAAGCCCATGACAGAGCTGTTAAAGAAGGACACCAAATTCAATTGGACTGAGGAATGCGAAGCTAGTTTCCAAGAGTTGAAGAAACGTTTGGTTACATCACCAGTGTTGATTCTGCCAGATCAACGCAAGGATTATGAAGTATATTGCGACGCTTCACGTCGAGGACTTGGAGCAGTGCTAATGCAGGAGGGAAGCGTTGTTTCATATGCTTCACGACAACTTAAACCCCATGAGAATAATTATGCCACCCATGATTTGGAGTTAGCAGTCGTAGTGCATGCGTTGAAGACATGGAGACATTTTCTCATCAGAAATCACTGTGAGGTGTACACGGATCACAAGAGTTTGAAGTACATTTTCACGCAGAAGGAGTTGAATCTCAGGCAAAGGAGATGGTCGGAGCTCATTAAGGATTATGATATGAGGTTGCATTATCACCCAGGGAAGGCTAACGTAGTAGCAGATGCGTTGAGCCGCAAGAGTCATGTCAACACACTCATGACCGGAGAGTTACCGAAATTATTAGCCAAGGATCTTCGCGAGCTATGTTTGGAGATAGTTCCAAGAGGCTATCTAGCAACGTTGGAGATTCAGTCTACCTTGATGGAAAAGATCAGGAAAGCTCAGAAGACAGACAAGGAGATTGACGAGATAAAAGAAAGGATGAGCAAAAGAAAAGCCAAGGGATTTCGTGAGGATGAGCACAATACCTTATGGTTTGAGGACCGCGTTTATGTGCCCAATGATCCGGAGATCAGGAAGTTGATCTTGCAAGAGGCCCATGATTCACCGTATTCGATTCACCCAGGAAATACCAAGATGTATTTGGATTTGAAGGATAATTTCTGGTGGACCGGAATGAAGAAAGATATTACAGAGTATGTAGCAGTTTGCGATGTATGTCAGAGAGTGAAGGCAGAGCATCAGAAGCCAGCAGGATTGCTACAGCCATTGCCGATACCCGAATGGAAATGGGATAAACTAGGCATGGATTTTATCACGGGATTGCCCAGGACTCGTTCAGGCTATGACTCGATATGGGTTGTAGTCGATCGTTTGACGAAAGTAGCTCATTTCATCCCAGTGAAGACCACTTACACCAGTGCTAAGTTGGCAAAGATATACATGACCAGGATCGTATGTCTGCATGGAGTTCCAAGGACCATTGTATCAGATAGAGGAACCCAGTTTACTTCAAAGTTTTGGAATCAGTTACATGAAACTTTGGGTACCAGGCTAGAGTTCAGTACAACCTTTCATCCACAGACAGACGGACAGACCGAGAGAGTCAATCAGATTTTGGAAGATATGCTGAGAGCTTGTGCGCTAGATTATGGATCTAGTTGGGACGACAATTTTCCGTATGCAGAGTTTTCTTACAACAACAGTTACCAATCCAGTTTGAAGATGGCCCCTTTCAAAGCTTTGTACGGAAGGAGGTGCAGAACACCCTTGTTGTGGAACGAAGTTGGAGACCGCCAGTTGTTTGGACCAGATTTGATTAAAGAGTCTGAACGGAAAGTGAAGTTGATTCGCGATAGGCTCAAGGTAGCCCAGTCCAGGCAGAAGAGTTATGTGGATTCTAAACGCAAGGAGACAGTTCACGAAGTCGGAGACAGAGTTTACCTACGAGTATCACCACTTCGAGGAGTTAAGTGCTTTGGAGTTAAAGGAAAGTTAGCGCCACGTTTTGTAGGACCATACAAAATTTTGGAGCGTATGGGAGAAGTTGCTTACAAACTGGAATTGCCTGAAGGATTGTCAGGAGTTCATGATGTATTTCACGTTTCCCAGTTGAAGAAGTGCAACGCAGGGATGGCTGAGATACCACTGAGAGATACGGTGCCACTGGAAGCGATTCAGCTGGATAGTGACTTGACCTATGAGGAGAAACCAGTTAAGATTCTTGAGTATGCCAGCCGAGTCACCCGCAGCAAGGTTATCAAGTTTTGCAAAGTTCAGTGGAGTCACCATACCGAGGACGAAGCTACCTGGGAGCTAGAGGAAGATCTACGGAAGAACCACTCTCGCCTATTTTCTAGCCAACCCGAATCTCGAGGGCGAGATTCATCTTAAGGGGGGTAGGTTTGTAACATCCCAAATTTTCAAATTTGGAATGTTATACATTAGATCATCATTGCATAGCATATTTTATTGCATTTTGGCAAAATCCTCGAAAATCCTAAGCAACTCAAGGACCGTCGGAGAGAGTTGGGGAATTTTTCGCGGTTTTCATATTTGATTTTATCAAATAATGAAACGAGGATTTTGGTTTTAATTATTTTTCTCTCCAAAAAATATTTCGTATTAAAATAAATAAGAGGAGAAAATATGACTTCTCCAAAATAATTGAAATATTGGAGGAAAAATATTAAAATCAAACATTTGATTTTATTCGGATTTTATTTGCAATTTTAATTGCATTAGAAAAAATTGCACATTTTCAAAACTGCATTTTTGGGCCAAGAAAATGTTCATCCCGTTCTAATTATTTTAATTAGACGGTGAAAATTTGTTTTGGCATTTTTGGATTTTTTATTTATTTTTTTATGATTTTTCTTGGGTTCGGCGAAATTATTTAAAAAAAATCCCGAGCGTGCCGACTGGGCCGAAGCCCAGCCGACGGCCCAGCCCACCGCCCGAGCCGTCTCCCTCCTGGAGACCTAGCTCCCGCCGCCGCCCGAGTCCCGGTCGGGGACGACGCCGCCGCCGCCTTACCCCTTCCCCACGGCACCCCCCTCCTTAAGTACCCCAGCCCCGCCGCCCTCTCCTCACCCCGTCCCGACCCCGCCCCGCACCCGACGCTGCCCGGAGGAGCCGCGCGGGAGCCGCCTATCGCCGCCGCCTCGGGAAGCCCCGAACGCCGCCGCCCGTCGCCTCCCCGAGCCCCGCCGGAGTTGCTCCAACGAGGTTAGCCCCCGCCGACCGTCCGGTTTTTTTAAAAACCCGCCTCAGTTTATTTTTTTCGAAACCCTAGGTTTTTTTATTAGATTGGTTTTTTTTCGGTTTAGTTAGTTATTGAATGTTCACCGATCCGTTCGTTTTAACGAACGTGTTCGCCGGTTAGCCGCAGTTAACGAACGTCCGTTCGTTTGACTGTTCGTCAGTTTTCTTTTTCGTCGGATTTTCCGCGATTTCCCAGATCGCGATTTCTGATGTGTTTTTCGTTTCAGTTTATCTTTTAGCTCGTTTATCGGAATCAGGCGATTCAAGCGCCTAGAGTTTCGTTTCAAAATTTTCTTTCCGTTTAACCTATTCAAACAAGTTTTTGCTACTGTAAAATTTGACTTAGATCCAGATTAGTAAACGAAGCTTGTTTCTTTCGCCGTTTGACTTTCTTTGCTTCGTTTGATTCGATTCTTTTTGCAAACCGGAGTTCTTAAGTTGAACTTTCTGGTTAGATCTTTATTTGAGTTTTACCTGTACATTATATGAGTGCTTATTGTTTGCTTGTTTGTTTGCGATAGAGTACCCGGAGTGCGCTGCTTGCTACTTCGAATCTCTAGGTTTCACGGATCATCAGCAAGGCAAGTAACACTTTGATCATACCTCTTTTACTATCCAGTTTTATTGCATTAGACCAATCCTCAAACAATTGCATGATTAGGATCTAATTAAATTGTGGGTATTGGGAAGTAGTTGAGGTAGTACCTATTACCTGTTTTGTTATCAAACCTTGGGAGTTACTTCTACGTTTGCTCATATTGCTATGCTATGGTAGTAGACGTGGATTGGGTTTGAGTGTTACCATGACAGATGTGAGATTGTTAATTAATGGTCGACCTTAAGGTGGCAACTAAAACTCACATCTGGGTGGATTGAGGTACCTGGGTATTCCAGGATTGCCTGTTTTTCTTTTGGACCGCCACCCAGGTTCAAAGGGATCATGAGATTATTCATGCTAGAAACTTCCATGTGCAGCCACAAGCTATTGTGGGCTCTAGCATAGTTGAGTAGGTTACATGATCTCTTGAAGAGGTGGGCTAGCAGATGTAGGGGAAAGTAGGTGTAACTATCCACCCGGAGTAAAGAGTTATTGTTTCTGAAAGACTGTGTCTCGGTCATCCGTTTCTCAAACATCATGTAGTGCGAGAATCAAGCGGAGGCGATCGAGTCTTGTGGGGAAAAGTGTGCAAACCTCTACAGAGTGTACAAACTAATCATGATTAGCCGTGTCCCCGGTTATGGATATCTTGAGTATCTAGTACTTGGATTATCATGTGAATCTCATCATGTTACTTTAATTAATTTTGTTGGGTTTGATGATGATACTTAATTGGGATTGAGATGCTGTCAACCATCTCAATGTTTAACAACCACCATGATAGTTAAATAAAATTTATTCCTTTGTAGTAGGGAAAAATTGGCTTTTCGCAAAACTGTAACCATAGAGCCTTCTACCAGCCATATATGCATGTAGTATAGCATTATTATATTCATTACTCTCTATGTGTTACATTGCCAGCATATTCCATGTGCTGACTCATTTTCGGGCTGCAACATTTCATGTTGCAGACTTTTCAGACGACGAGTAAGGTGCCTTAGGTCGTGGTCTTATACTTAGTGATGCCGTTGGAGTTGATGGACTCACTTATCTTCCAAGTCTTCCGCTGTTATCGTTTTTAGATGGCCTTAAGCCATATTTGTCATACTTATTTCTCTCTTGAGGTACTCGTTGTAATAAGTGTGTGATTCCTACTCTGTTATAAATCCTCCATTTGTACTGTGCGTGTCAGCATTACTTATCCAGGGATGACACTGGTGCACAGCAACACAGACTGTTTGAGGTCTGGTCGCTACAATAAGATATTTAATAGCAGCATGCTCTGTGTGCACAGTTACTTTGGAATCAATAATATAAGGTCTAAATTTCTCACAAGCAAACACCACTGCTAAGAATTTCTTTCAGTAGTAGCATCATTTCTTTGAGCACTATCTAGAGTTTTACTAGCATAATGAATAACATTCAATTTCTTATCAACTCTTTGTCCTAGAACAGCACCAACAGCATAACACATAATTTCAAAAGGCAAGTTCCAATCACGTGGTTGAACAATAGGTGCAGTAATTAAGGCTTTCTTGAGTGTTTCAAAGGCTTCAAGACAATCATTATCAAAAACAAAAAGAATATCCTTTTGCAAAAGATTAGTATGAGGCCTAGAAATTTTAGAAAAGTCTTTGATAAATCTCCTATAGAAACCAGCATGACCTAGGAAACTATGAATACCTTTGATGTCCTTAGGACATGGCATTTTCTCAATTGCATCAACCTTAGCTTGGTCCACTTCAATACCTCTTTCAGAAATTTTATGACCCAAGACAATGCCTTCATTAACCATAAAGTGGCACTTCTCCCAATTCAAGACAAGATTTGTTTGCTCACCTCTCCAAAACTCGATCAAGATTGCTTAAACAATCATCAAAAGACTTCCCATAAACAGAGATGTCATCCATGAAAACCTCAACAACCTTTTCGCAAAAATCAGAGAATATAGCCATCATGCATCTTTGAAAGGTAGCAGGTGCGTTACATAAACCAAAAGGCATACGTCTATAAGCATAGGTTCCAAAAGGTCAAGTAAAAGTAGTCTTTTCTTGATCAGGTTGAGAAACAGGTATTTGTGAAAAGTCAGAATATCCATTGAGGGAGCAAAAGTGTGTGTGCTTAGATAATCTTTCAAGCATTTGATCAATAAAAGGCAAAGGGTAATGATCTTTTCTAGTTGCTTTATTTAATTTTCTAAAATCAATCACCAGTCTATAGCCTGTAACAATTCTTTGTGGAATAAGTTCATTCGTATCTTTAGGAACAACAGTTATACCTCCTTTCTTAGGGACATAATGAACAGGACTTGCCCATCTACTATCAGCTATAGGATAGATTATACCTGCTTCCAGAAGTTTTAGTATTTCCGTTCTTACCACCTCTTTCATCTCCGAATTTAACCGACGTTGGTGATCAACAACTGGTTTAGTATCAGGTTCCATATTAATTTTGTGCTGACATAAAGTGGGACTAATGCCCTTTAAATCATCAAGAGTATATCCAATAGCAGCTCGGTGCTTCCTTAGAACTTTCAATAATCTTTCTTCTTCATGTTCTGAAAGGTTAGCACTGATAATAACATGATATATCTTATTTTCATCAAGATAAGCATATTTCAAAGTGTCTGCAGTTGTTTTAATTCAAACACAGGATCACCTTTAGGTGGAGGAGGACCTCCAAGAGTTTGAATAGGCAAATTGTGTTTAAGTAGAGGACGTTGTTCAAAGAAAATCTTATCTATTTCATTTCTTTCATGCATATGTAAATCATTTTCGTGGTCTAGCAAGTATTGCTCTAAAGGATCAGTAGGTGGCACAGCAATAGAAGCAAGACCAATTAATTCATACTTACTAGGCAATTCCTTTTCATGACGATTTCTACTAAACTTGGAAAAATTAAACTCATGAGACTCATCACCAAAACTAACACCGACAGTTTGTTTCTTACAATATATCTTAACATTAACTGTGTTCAAGAAAGGTCTACCAAAGATAATGGGACAGAAGTCATCTTGTGGGGAACCAAGAACAAGAAAATCAGTAGGGTATTTTATTTTCCCACACAAGACTTCAACATCTCAACAATCCCAACTGGTGATATGGTGTCTCTGTTAGCAAGCTTAATAGTAACATATATTTCTTCTATCTCAGCAGGTGATATGTCTTTCATAATTTCTTGATATAAAGTGTAAGGAATAGCACTCACACTAGCACCCATGTCACATATACCATGATAACAGTGATCTCCTATTTTAACTGAAATGACATGCATGCCAACAACTGGTCTATGTTTATCCCTTTATCGAGTTTAGCAATTCTAGCAGCTTCTGCATAGAAGTAAATAGCATGCCCATCTATATCTTCTTCTAACAGATCTTTAACCATAGCAACATTAGGTTCCACTCCAATTTGCTCATCAGGTTTAGGTGTTCTAATATAGCTTTTGTTAACCAACTTTAGCATGTTCCTTTATCCTAACAGGGAAAGGTGATTTCTCAATATAAGCAGAAGGAACAACTGGATCAACATTATAAAGTATAGTTTCTTCTTTAACTGGTACTGGTTCTTTAATTTCTGTTTTGATAGGTGGGTGATATTTAAACCACTTGTCTTTAGGGAGTTCAACATGAGTAGCAAATCATTCACAGAAGGAGGCTACTATCTCAGAGTCAAGTCCATATTTAGTGCTAAGCTTTTGAAAAGCATCGGTATCCATAAAAGATTTAACACAATCATACTTAAGCTTTATACCTCACTCTTTACCTTCGCCGAGTTCCCAATCTTCAGAGTTGCGTTTAATTCTTTCCAAAAGATCCCACCGGAATTCAATAGTTTTCTTCATAAAAGAACCAACACAAGAAGTATCCAGCATGGTTTGATCATTACGAGAAAGCTGAGCATAAAAGTTCTGTATAATAATTTCTCTTGAGAGCTCATGATTGGGGCATGAATATAACATTGACTTAAGCCTCCCCCAAGCTAGAGCGATACTTTCTCCTTCACGAGGCCAAAAATTATATATATAATTCTGATCACGATGAACTAGATGCATAGGATAAAAATTTTGGTGGAACTCCAATTTCAAACGATTCCAATTCCATGATCCAATATCATCGCATAGCCTATACCATGCAAATGCTTTTCCCTTCAAAGATAAAGGGAAGACCTTTTTCATCACCTGATCTCCGGGTAAACCTGCAAACTTAAACAATCCACAAATTTGTTCTACATATATCAAGTGCATATCAAGATGTTCTATTCCATCTCTTGCATAAGGATTAGCTAGCAGTTGTTCTATCATACCCGAAGGAATTTCATATTCAATATTTTAAGTAGGTGCCATCAGTTGAGGGGCAATTAATTGTGGTCCCGGACGAGGTGAAGATACCCCGAACAAACCCCTCAAAGGATTGTTTTCCATAGTAACAAGTGACAATAAATTTCAGCACACTATATAAATATTTCCTTACCAAAGGCGCTTCACTCCCCGGCAACGGCACCAGAAAATAGCCTTAATGACCCACAAGTATAGGGGATCAATTGTAGCTCTTTTCGATAAGTAAGAGTGTCGAACCCAACAAGGAGCAGAAGGAAATGACAAGTAGTTTTCAGTAAGGTAATGTCTGCAAGTGCTGAAACGGTAAGTAGCGAGTAGTTTGATAGCAAGATAATTTGTAAAGAGCAAGTAACGATAATAGTAACAAGTATGCAGCAAGGTAGCCCAATCCTTTTGAGGCAAAGGACAAGCCAAAACGGTCTCTTATGATAAGCAAAGCGTTCTTGAGGGTACACGAGAATTTCATCTAGTCACTTTCATCATGTTGGTTTGATTTGTGTTCGCTACTTTGATAATTTGATATGTGGGTGGATCGGTTCTTATGTGTTGTTATTACTTGAACAAACCTCCTACTTATGATTAACCCTCCTGCAAGCATCCGCAACTACGCGAAAATTATTAAGAATAAATTCTAACCATAGCATTAAACTTTTGGGTCCAATCGGTCCCTTACGGAATAGCGCATAAACTGGGGTTTAAGCTTCTGTCACTCTCGCAACCCACCATCTATTTACTACTCCAGAATGCATTCCCTTAGGCCCAAATATGGTGAAGTGTCATGTAGTCGACGTTCACATGACACCACTAAGGGAATCACAACATACATATTATCAAAATATCGAGCACATATCGAGTTCACATGATTACTTGCAACATGATTTCTCCTGTGACCTCAAGAACAAAAGTAGCTACTCAAAAATGATAAACATGCTCATGATCAGAGGAGTATTAAATAGCATCATGGATCTGAACATATAATCTTCCTCCAAATAAACCATATAGTAATCAACTACAAGATGTAATCAACACTACTAGTCACCCCCTAGCACCAATCTATCGTTCCGGTAACAAGATTGAATATAAGAGATGAACTAGGGTTTGAGATGAGATTGTGCTGGTGAAGATGCTGATGGATATTGCCCTCCCGAAGATGGGAGAGTTGTTGGTGATGATGATGACGATGATTTCCCCCTCCTAAAGGGAAGTTCCCTCGGCAAAATCGCTCCGCCAGAGGGCAAAAGTGCACCTGCCCAAGTTCCGCCTCGAGACGGTGGCACTCCGTCCTGAAAGCCTTCTCTTTATTTATTTTCTAGGTCAAAATGACTTATATACTAGAAGATGGGCACCGGAGGTGGGCCGAGGAGGCCACAACCCACCAGGGCGCACCAGGGGGGGCTGGCGCGCCCAGGTGGGTTGTGCCCACCTGGTGGCCCCCCTCTGGTAGTTATTGGCTCCAATAATTCTTAAATAATCCATAAAAAAATTCCGTGAAGTTTCTGCTCATTTGGAGTTGTGCAGAATAGGTGGCCTGATGTAGCTTTTTCAGGTCCAGATTTCCAGCTGACGGAATTCTCCCTCTTTGTGTGTACCTTGCAAATTATGAGAGAAAAGGCATTAGAATTACTCCAAAAAGCATTATTATGGAAAAAAACATTATAAATAATAGTAAGAAAACATGATGCAAAATGGACGTATCATTGATCGCAAAGGCAAATATTTGAGAAAGAGACCTGGGGGCCGTAGGTTTCACTAGTGGTTTCTCTCGAGAAAAATAGCAAACGGTGGGTGAACAAATTACCGTTGGGCAATTTATAGAACTTCAAATAATCATGACGATATCCAGGCAATGATCATTATATAGGAATCACGTCCAAGATTAATAGACCGACTGCTGCCTGCATCTACTACTATTACTCCACACATCGACCGCTCTCCAGCATGCACCTGGTGTATTAAGTTCATGGAGAAACAGAGTAATGCAATAAGAATGATGGCATGATGTAGACAAGATCTATCTATGTAGAGATAGACCCCCATCGTTTTATCCTTAGTAGCAACAATACATACATGTCAGTTCCCCTTCTGTCACTACGATCAAGCACTGTATGATCGAACCCACTACAAAGCACCTCTTCCCATTGCAAGATAAATAGATCAAGTTGGCCAAACAAAACCCAAATATCGAAGAAGAAATACGAGGATATAAGAGATCATGCATAAAAGAGATCAAAGAAACTCAAATACTTTCATGGATATAAAAAGATATAACTGATCATAAACTCAAATTTCATTAGATCCCAACAAACACACCGCAAAAAGAGTTACATCATATGGATCTCCAAGAGACCATTGTATTGAGAATTCAGCTAGAGAGAGGAAGCCATCTAGCTACTAACTACGGACCCGTAGGTCTACAAAGAACTACTCACGCATCATCGGAGAGGCACCAATGGAGGTGGTGAACCCCATCCGTGATGGTGTCTAGATTGGATCTAGTGGTTCTGAACTCTACGACAGCTGGATCAATATTTCGTTGACTCCCTTAGGGTTTTGGGAATATTGGGGTATTTATAGAGCAAAGAGGCGGTCCGGGGGCACCCGAGGTGGGCACAACCCACCAGGGCGCGCCTGGGCCTCCTGGCGCGCCCTGGTGGGTTGTGCTCTCCTCGGAGCACCCCCCCCCCCGGCGCAGCCAGGGCCCATTATGTGTCTTCTGGTCCAAAAAAATCTTCGTGAAGTGCCGTTGCATTTGGACTCCATCTGATATTGATTTCCTGCGATGTAAAAAACATGCAGAAAACAACAACTAGCACTTAGCACTATGTCAATAGGTTAGTACCCAAAAAATGATATAAAATGACTATAAAATGATTATAAAACATCCAAGATTGATAATATAACAACATAGAACAATCAAAAATTATAGATACGTTGGAGATGTATCAGCATCCCCAAGCTTAACTCCCACTCGTCCTCGAGTAAGTAAATGATAAAAATAGAATTTTTGATGTGGAATGTTGCCTAACATGTCATATCATATTCTTTTCTTTATAGCATGGACATTTGGACTTTTATTTGATTCAAAGCAATAGTCTAGTTTTGACATGATAATTTAAATACTCAAGCATATCAACAAGCAACCATGTCTTTCAAAATATCAACGCTAAAATAAGTTATCCCTACCACATCATGCTCAACCATTGATCCATTCATGAAGCACACTCGCATATTAGCTACACCCAACACTCAAGTACGATCATATTGCCTCTTAGTTGGTGCTTTTATAAGAGAAGGTGGAGACTCAAATTCAAAATAAAAATTGCATAAAGTAAAAGAAAGGCCCTTCGCAGAGGGAAGTAGGGATTTGTAGGGTGCCAGAGCTCAAAGCGAAAAACTTAGAGACAAAAACATTTTGGGAGGTGTATCCTTCCCACCAACGAAAACGACTTAGAGTTCCGACACTTTCCATGCTAGATATATCATAGGCGGTTAAAGTTTATTCCCTTTTTCACCATATTTTCACTTTCCATGGCTAGCCGTATCCACGGTTGCCCTCCATACCAACACTTTCCAAGGAATTTATTATTTGACAACATAAAGTAAATTCAATTTTCATTTCGGGACTGGGCATCCCAAAAACCTTTGCCTTACTCTCGTGCAATGACAAGTACTCCCTCCATTTTTATATACGAGGCCACTATGGAATATATGTTTTGCATCTATACAAGGCCACTAACAATAATCGAGGCAAAATTAATTGCTAGCAACCTGTTTAATAGTTGCATGCATGCAGTCATAATGATAGTCAGCTACTTCCTCCACTCAGTTTTCTTGCATGCATGTGGGGTATTAATGATCCCAGTAAACAAAAAGAAAAGCTGACTTTTAAAGCAGACATTAAATTTTACATTGGTACCTGTAATTTGAGTTTGTGGCCTTGTATAAAAAAATGGAGGGAGTAGATAAACACTCGTCGTGAGAATAACACATCCAGCATGGAAAATATTAGCCACCCCTCACCGCTCCGCGTGCGAAACGAACACACAAAAGGGAAGTTTATTTTGAAAATTAGAGATGGCACATGCAAATTTGCTTAGAACGGCAAAAGAATACCGCATATAGGTAGATATAGTGGACTCATGTGGCAAAACTGGTTTAAAGGATTTTGGATGCACAAGTAGAGATCATACTTAGTGCAAAATGAAGGCTAGCAAAAGATTGAGAAGCGACCAACCAAGAAATGAATAATCTCATAAGCAAGCATTAAGCATAATTAACACCGAATAATGCACCACAAGTAGGATATAATTTCATTGCATGACTATTGACTTTCGTGCTTGCATAGGGAATCACGAACCTTAACACCAATATTCTTACTAAAGCGTAATTACTCATCAACATAACTCACATATCACATCATCATATCTCAAAACTACTACAAGGAATCAAGTTTATTTTGTCCAATGATCTTCATGAAAGTTTTTATTATATTCTTCTTGGATATCTATCACTTTGGGACTAATTTTCATGTGTTGCGTTTCATAAGCTCAAACAAATATAAGTGAAGATCATGAGCATATTTTTTTCTTTCTCTCAAAATAATTTAAGTGAAGCAAGAGAAAAATTCTTAAAAAAATTTACTAACTCTAAAATAAATCTAAGTGAAGCAAGAGAGCATTTCTTCAAAAATAACTAAGCACACCGTGCTCAAAAAGATATAAGCGAAGCACTAGATCAAGTCCATAGCTCATAAAAGATTTAAGTGAAGCATAGAGAGCAATTCTAACAAGTCATGACATAATTTTGGCTCTCTCAAATAGGTGTGTCCAGCAAGGGATCAAGACTTAAAATACAAAATAAAACAAGCAAAGACTCATATCATACAAGACGCTCTAAGAAAAACACATAGTATGTGACGAATAAAAATATAGCTTCGAGTAAAATACCGATGGTCGTTAGAAGAAAGAGGGGATGCCACTCGGGGGCATCCCCAAGCTTAGTTGTTTGCTCATTTTTGGATAATAGCTTGTGATGCCGGGGCATCCCCAAGCTTAGGATCTTCTATCATTATTCCTTCATCCATCGTAAGATAACCCAAAACTTGAAAACTTCAATCACACAAAACTCAACAAAACCTTCGTGAGATCCGTTAGTATAAGAAAGCAAACCACTACTATAAGTACTGTATCAAACCAATTCATATTTTGTTTTTGCATTATATCTACTGTATTCCAACTTTTCTATGGCAAAAACTCATCAAATAAAACCATAGAGCAATCAAAATAAGCACAGAACGCAAAGAAAACAGAATCTGTCAAAACAATACAGTCTGTAGCAATCTGACTATTTCGAATACTTCTGTAACTCCAAAAATTCTGAAAAATTAGTACGACCTGGGTAATTTGTATATTAATCTTCTACGAAAATAATTGGCATTTTATCACGCTCTGGTGATCTTTAACAATTGTTTTCGTGAGCACATAAGTTTCTGTTTTTCAGCAAGATCAAACAACTATCACCCAAGAAGATCCTAAAGGCTTTACTTGGCACAAACACTAATTAAAACACAAAAAACACAATCATAACAGTATCATAATTGTGCAAACACTCAAGAACAGCAAGCAAAAAGAAAAAATAAATTTTATTCATTGGGTTGCCTCCCAGCAAGTGCTATAGTTTTACGCCCTTAGCTAGGCATAAAGCAAGGATCTAAATTTTGTCATCTTTGTTCAACTCTTCAATCAAGCACTTAGAATCCTTCAAAGATTTAACATAAACATCTTCAATGACAATACTCCTAGGGATAAATTTAAAGAATTCATTCTTACAAAAAGGGTCTCTTATAACTTCAACAAAATCCGGGTGGATACTAATCATCTTAAGATCCTCTTTACTAGAAGTTGCACCTTTACTCTTAGTAACTTGGGTAGTCTTGCCAACTTTTACGGGAGTTTTTTCGATAGTTTTAGTAGAAGCAAAACCATGCTTAGATTACTAAATATTTCTTCCAGTTTATCAATCCGAGACGGGCTTTCTTCTATTCTTTCATGGATTACGGTACGCTTTTCTTTTAACAACTTAAAAACTTCTCCCGCTTTTGACCCAATCTTGGTGGCAAAATTATGCATGTTTTTATCTGTATTTTCAATATGATCTTCGGTAAGCATTTTCTTTTCAATAGCATCTAGTCTTTCCATAACATGCTCAAGAGTCAAAGTTGTTGCATTAATCATAAGAGGTGGTGAGCCCACTAAATTTCCCATAGCATTAAAAGCATCAAGAGAGGGACACATAAAAAAATTCCACCGGTAATCGTATCAAGGACGAATCTATACCAAGTGGTGATGCCAACATAAAAACAACGAAGAAGAACAACGGTAGATTGCTTACGGATAGATCTATTATGAGCATTGCAAATTCTATACCAAGCATCTTTTAAATTTTCTCATCCCCTTTGTTTCAAGTTGAGAACCTCATTCTCGGGAGTGCAAGCAATAGAGGAAGAACTATCCATAACGATAATAACGACAAACAAGATTTCACACAAAAACAGATACGGCGAAAGGAGAAAGAGGGACGAATAAAACGGCAAAATTTTGTGAAGTGGGGGAGAGGAAAACGAGAGGCAAATGGCAAATAATGTAAATTGCGAGGAGATGAGATTTGTGATTAGTAACCTGGTATATGTTGCAGGTCCTCCCCGGCAACGGCGCTAGAAATGGTGTGTTGACGGTAGGCTATCTTGACTTGATTCTCCCCGGCAACGGTGCCAGAAATTCCTTTTGATGTCGGCTAGGACTACGTCGGTATTTCCCCAAAGAGGAAGGGATGATGTAGTACGGCGACGGTAGGTATTTCCCTCAGTGAAGAAACCAAGGTTATCGAACTAGTAGGAGAACCAAGCAACACAACGTAAAAAGCCCCTGCACACAAATAACAACTACTCGCAACCCGACGTGTTAAAGGGGTTGTCAATCCCTTCCGGGTAACGGCGCCAGAAATTGGCACGTGGACGGGAGAAAGTTGTAATAGATTGATAGATCAAATGCCAAATAAAATAAATAAGAATAAAACGCAGCAAGGTATTTTTGTATTTTTGGTTTAATAGATCTGAAAATAAATGCAAAGGAAAAGTAGATCGCAAAGGTAAATATATGAGAAAGAGACCCGGGGGCCGTAGGTTTCACTAGTGGCTTCTCTCGAGAAAAATAGCAAACGGCGGGTGAACAAATTACTGTTGGGCAATTGATAGAACTTCAAATAATCATGACGATATCTAGGCAATGATCATTATATAGGCATCACGCCCAAGATTAGTAGACTGACTCCTGCCTGCATCTACTACTATCACTCCACACATCAACCGCTATCCAGCATGCATCTAGTGTATTAAGTTCATGGAGAAACGGAGTAATGCAATAAGAACGATGACATGATGTAGACAAGATCTATCTATGTAGAGATAGACCCCATCATTTTATCCTTAGTAGCAACGATACATATGTGTCGGCTCCCCTTCTGTCACTGGGATCAAGCACCGTAAGATCGAACCCACTACAAAGCACCTCTTCCCATTGCAAGATAAATAGATCAAGTTGGCCAAACAAAACCCAAATATCGGAGAAGAAATACGAGGCTATAAGAGATCATGCATAAAAGAGATCAAAGAAACTCAAATACTTTCATTGATATAAAAAGATATAACTGATCATAAACTCAAAGTTCATCAGATCCCAACAAACACACCGCAAAAAGAGTTACATCATATGGATCTCCAAGAGACCATTGTATTGAGAATTCAGCGAGAGAGAGGAAGCCGTCTAACTACTAACTACGGACCCGTAGGTGTACAAAGAACTACTCATGCATCATCGGAGAGGCACCAATGGAGGTGGTGAACCCCATCCGTGATGGTGTCTAGATTGGATCTGGTGGTTCTGGACTCTGCGGCGGCTAGATCAATATTTCGTCGACTCCCTTAGGGTTTTGGGAATATTGGGGTATTTATAGAGCAAAGAGGCGGTCCGGGAGCACCCGAGGTGGGCACAACCCACCAGGGCACGCCTGGGCCTCCTGGCGCGCCCTGGTGAGTTGTGCTCTCTACGGAGCACCCCCCAGGCGCAGCCAGGGCCCATTATGTGTCTTCTGGTCCAAAAAAATCTCCGTGAAGTTTTGTCGCATTTGGACTCCGTCTGATATTGATTTCCTTCGATGTAAAAAACATGCTGAAAACAGTAACTAGCACTTGGCACTATGTGAATAGGTTAGTACCAAAAAATGATATAAAATGACTATAAAATGATTATAAAACATCCAAGATTGATAATATAACAGCATGGAACAATCAAAAATTATAGATACGTTGGGGACGTATCAGTGTACACTCACAAACACATTAGTCCCTTAACCTATAAGTCTTCAATACACCAAAATCACTAAGGGGCACTAGATGCACTTACACAAGACAAACTTACGGGCATCTTTAAAGAGAGTGGGCCAATAGAACCCAGATTGCAATACCTTATGTGCAGTTCTATCTCCAGCGTGGTGTCCTCCGTAAGTCTCAGAGTGGCACTTGCGTAGGATCTGTTCCTGTTCATGCTCAGGTACACAACGTCTAATAACACCATCTACTCCTTCTTTATAAAGGTATGGGTCATCCCAGAAGTAATGTCTTAAAACATAGAAAAACTTTTACTTTTGCTAGTATGTGAAACTAGGTGGTATAAATTTAGCAACAATATAATTAGCATAATCAGCATACCATGGAGCATTACGAGAAGCATTTAAGATATTTAATTGTTCATCGGGAAAGCTATCATCAATAGGTAGTGGGTCATCAAGAATATTTTGTAACCTAGAAAAGTTGTCTACAACGGGGTTCTCAGCTCCCTTTCTATCAACAATATGCAAATCAAATTCTTGTAGCAAGAGAACCCATCTAACAAGTCTAGGTTTAGCATCTGTCTTATCCATAAGATATTTAATAGCAGCATGATCAGTGTGAACGGTTACTTTGGAATAAACAATATAAGGTATGAACTTATCACATGCAAATACAACTGCTAAAAATTCCTTTTCAGTAGTAGCATAATTTCTCTGGGCACTGTCTAGAGTTTTACTAGCATACTGAATAACATTTACTTTCTTATCAACTCTTTGTCCAAGAACAACACCAACAACATAATCACTAGCATCACACATAATTTCAAAGGGTAAATTCTAATCAGGTGGCTGAACTATAGGTGCAGAAATCAAGGCTTTCTTAAGTATTTCAAATGCTTCTACACAATCATCATCAAAAACAAAAGGAATATCTTTTTGTAAGAGATTAGTGAGAGGCCTAGAAATTTTAGAGAAGTCTTTAATAAACCTCCTATAGAAACCCGCATGACCAAGGAAACTTCCTATACCTTCAATATATTTTGGACACGACATCTTTTCAATAGCATCTACTTTAGCTTTATTAACTTGAATACCTATTTCACAAATTTTATGCCCCAAGACAATACCTTCATTAACCATAAAGTGGCACTTCTCCCAATTCAAGACAATATTAGTTTCTTCACATCTCTGCAAAACTCGATCAAGGTTGCTTAAGCAATCATCAAAAGAAGTTCCGTAAACGGAGAAATCATCCATGAAAACCTCAACAATATTTTCACAAAAGTCGGTGAATATAGCAGTCATACATCTTTGAAAGGTAGCAGGTGCATTGCATAAACTAAAAGGCATACGTCTATAAGCAAAGGTACTGAAAGGGCAAGTAAAAGTGGTTTTCTCTTGATCTTCTATTGACACAGGTATTTGAGAGAAACCAGAATAACCATCTAGAAAGCAAAAATGAGTATGTTTGGATAATCTTTCTAGCATTTGGTCGATAAAAGGTGGAGGGTAATGATCTTTTCTAGTAGCTTTATTCAATTTGCGAAAAACAATTACCATTCTATAACCTATAACAATTCTTTGTGGAATCAATTCATTCTTATCATTTGGAACAACAGTAATACCTCCCTTCTTAGGGACACAATGAACAGGATTTACCCATTGACTATCAGCAATAGGATAAATTATACCTGCCTCTAGAAGTTTTAGTATTTCATTCCTTACCACTTCTTTCATCTTAGGATTTAACCGTCGTTGATGATCAACAACTGGTTTAGCATCTTTCTCCAATTTAATTTTGTGCTGACATAAAGTGGGACTAATGCCCTTAAGATCATCAAGAGTATACCCAATAATGGCACGATGCTTCTTCAGAGTTTTCAACAATTTCTTTTCTTCATGCTCTGAAAGGTTAGCACTAATAATAACATGATATATCTTCTTTTCATCAAGATAAGCATATTTCAGAGTATCAGGTAATTGTTTAAGCTCAAACATGGGATCACCCTTAGGTGGGGGAGGATCCCCAAGGATTTCAACAGGAAAATTGTGTTTCCAAATAGGTCCTTGGTTAAAGAATATTTCATCTATCTATCTCCTTTCATTCATAGACAGATCATTTTCATGGTCTAGCGACTATAATGGGACGCCAATAGAAGCAAGACCAATAAATTCATCTTCATTAGGCAATTCTTTATCATGGGGTTGTCTACAAAATTTAGAAAAATTAAAATCATGAGACATATCCCCCAAATCAACAGTAACAATATCTTTCTCGGAGTCTATCTTAGCATTAACAGTATTCAAGAAGGGTCTACCAAATATAATGGGACAAAATTATCTTGTGGGGAACCAAGAACGGGAAAATCAGTAGGATATTTTATCTTCCCACACAAGACTTCAACATCTCTAACAATCCAAATTGGTGATATAGTATCTCTATTAGCAAGCGTAATAGTAACATCAATATCTTCTATCTCAGCGGGTGCAATATCATTCATAATTTCTTTATATAAGGTATAAGAAATTGCACTGACACTAGCACCCACATCACATAAGCCATGGTAACAATGATCTCCTATTTTAATGGAAACAACAGGCATGCCAACAACAGGTCTATGTCTGTCTTTAGTATCGGGTTTAGCAATTCTAGCAGCTTCATCACAGAAATAAATAACATGCCCATCAATATTATCTACCAAGAAATCTTTAACCATATCAATACTAGGTTCAACCTTAATTTGCTCAGAAGGTGTAGATATTATAGTATAACTCTTACGAACCACAGTTGAAGCTTTAGCATGATCCTTTACTCTAACAGGGAATGGTGGTTTCTCAATATAAGCGACGAGAACAATAGGATCAACATTATAAGTAATAGTTTCTTCTTCAACTTTAATAGTTTCAACTACTTTAACTTCAATGGGAGGATGATATTTAAACCACTTCTCCTTAGGGAGATCAACATGAGTAGCAAATGATTCACAGAAAGAAGCTACTATCTCAGAGTCAAGTCCATATTTAGTGCTAAAATCACGAAAAGCATCGGTATCCATAAAAGATTTAACACAATCAAACTTAAGGTTTATACCTGACTCCTTACCTACGTCGAGATCCCAATCTTTAGAGTTGCGTTTAATTCTTTCCAATAAATCCCATTTGAATTCAGTATCCTTCTTCATATAGGAACCAGTACAAGAAGTATCGAGCATGGATTGATCATTATGAGAAAGCCGAGCATAAAATTTTTGAATAATAATTTCTCTTGAGAGCTCATGATTGGGGTATGAATATAAAATTGACTTAAGCCTCCCCCAAGCTTGAGCGATACTTTCTCCTTCACGAGGCCAAAAATTATATATATAATTCCGATCATGATGAACCGGATGCATAGGATAAAACTTCTAATGAAATTCCAATTTCAATCGGTTGTAGTTCCATGATCCGATATCATCCAATATCCTATACCATGTCAATGACTTTCCATTAAAAGATAAAGGGAAGACCTTCTTCTTGACAACATCCTCGGGCATACCTGCAAGTTTAAATAATCTACAAACTTCATCCACATATATTAGATGCATATCGGGATGTAATGTTCCATCTCCTGCATAAGGATTAGCTAGCAGTTTCTCTATCATACCCGAAGGAATTTCATAATAAATATTTTCAGCAGCTGCAGTAGGTTGAGGAGCAACTAATTGTTGTTCTGGTCGAGGTGAAGATACCCTGAACAAACCCCTCAAAGGATTATTTTCCATAGTAAGAAGTGACAGTAAATTTCAGCACACTATATAAATGTCTCCTTACCAAATTCCACTTACCAAAGGCACTTCACTCCCCGGAAACGGCGGCAGAAAAGAGTATTGATGACCCACAAGTATAGGGGATCTATCATGGTCCTTTAGATAAGTAAGAGTGTTGAACCCAACGAGGAGCAGAAGGAAATGAAAAGCGGTTTTCAGCAAGGTATTCTCTGCAAGCACTGAAATTATCGGTTACAGATAGTTGTGTGATAAGATATTTCGTAACGGGTAACAAGTAATAAAAGTAACTAAGGTGCAGCAAGGTGGCCCAATCCTTTTTGTAGCAAAGGACAAGCCTGGACGAACTCTTATATAATGCAAAGCGCTCCCGGGGACACATGGGAATTGTTGTCAAGTTAGTTTTTATCATGCTCATATGATTCGCGTTCGTTACTTTGATAATTTGATATGTGGGTGGACCGGTGCTTGGCTGCTGTCCTTCCTTGGACAAGCCTCCCACTTATGATTAACCCCTCTCGCAAGCATCCGCAACTACGAAAGAAGTATTAAGGTAAACCTAACCATAGCATGAAACATATGGATCCAAATCAGCCCCTTACGAAGCAACGCATAAACTAGGGTTTAAGCTTCTATCACTCTAGCAACCCATCATCTACTTATTACTTCCCAATCCCTTCCCCTATGCCCAAATAATGGTGAAGTTTCATGTAGTCGACGTTCACATAACACCACTAGAGGAAAGACAACATACATCTCATCAAAATATCGAACGAATACCAAATTCACATGATTACTTATAACAAGACTTCTCTCATGTCCTCGGGAACAAACGTAACTACTCACAAAGCATATTCATAATCATAATCAGAGGAGTGTTAATTATCATTAAGGATCTGAACATATGATCTTCCACCGAATAAACCAACTAGCATCAACTACAAGGAATAATCAACACTACTAGCAACCCACAGGTACCAATCTGAGGCTTTGGAACCAAGAATGAATACAAGAGATGAACTAGGGTTTGAGAGGAGATGGTGCTAGTGAAGATGTTGATGGAGATTGACCCCCTCTCGATGAGAGGATCGATTGTGATGACGATGGCGATGATTTCCCCCTCCCGGAGGATGTTTCTCCGGCAGAACAGCTCCGCCGAAGCCCTAGATTGGTTCTGCCCAGGTTCCGCCTCGAGACGCCGGCGCTTCATCCCGAAAGCTTCCTTCCTATTTTTTCCAGGGTAAAAGACACCATATAGCAGAAGATGGGTACCGGAGGCCTGCCAGGGGGCCCACAAGGTCGGGGGCGTTCCCTCCACCCTTGTGGCTGGCTAGTGGCCCCCCTCTGGTACTTTCTTCTCCCAATATTTTTTATATATTCCAAAAACATGCTCCGTGAAGTTTCAGGACTTTTGGAGTTGTGCAGAATAGGTCTCTAATATTTGCTCCTTTTCTAGTCCAGAATTCTAGCTGCCGGCATTCTCCCACTTCATGTAAACCTTGTAAAATAAGAGAGAGTAGGCATAAGTATTGTGATATAATGTGTAATAACAGCCCATAATGCAATAAATATCAATATAAAAGCATGATGCAAAATGGACATATCAACCGGACACATAGAAAGATAGGGGCTTATAATCTCGCCTCCCAACGTATTCACCTCAAGGGTGATGTCAAGAATAATAACTTATGTTACCCATATCCAACTGGGTATATGTGCCTAGATCTTTCCTCACCACATGATGCTTGCCAAAAGAGAAAAATAAAAAGGAATTGTGACGCCCGGATAATTAAGCCACAGTAATCTCTGCTAACAATGCCACGGCACCACGATTACCGTTGTTAATCTCGCGATGATTCAATCCCGTTCGGATTCAAAATTCAAATTCAAGTTAAACAATAGAAGTTTTCAAATGTTAAAACCAAAATGTTCTGGATGTGATAAATAATGTGTAAGTAATATTGGTCGAGAAACAACCTTTTTATAAAATGTTTGACTTCCCTAGACTAATTAAAAATAGTGGCTAAAATAATAATTTAATTGCTTTTGAAGTTATGAAAGTATTAAACAAATTATATTTTGACTACAAACTAGGTTTGGCAGTGGCCTATATTGTTGATACTAATTTAGGTGCTAACTTGGTATTTCATAAAACTAAAATAAAAGAAACTATAAATGAAAACAGAAAAGAATAAATAAAAGAAAAGGAAAGGAAAAAACAAAACAAATAGAAAAGGAAAAGAAACCCCCCTCGGCCCAGCTGGGCCTTGGCCCAGCCAGGCCGGCCCACGCCACTAGCCTACTTAGGCCTCCCCCCACTCCAACGTAACCCTAACCCACTCCCCTCGCTCCTCCTCCCCCCCCACGTTCTGGATCGGGGGCGGCGCCCCTGCGCTCGCTGTGCCCCGACCCTGTCGCGCCCGTCGCCCCGCTCCCCGCCCTCGATCGACGCCACCACGCCGGCGCCGCCTCCCCGCCGTACTGCCTCGTCTCCTCCTCGCCACCCTCCTGATCTGGGCGCCTTGCCGCGGCGCCCCGGCGACGCCACCACCCGAGGACGACGTCGCCCGCCTCCCCGACTGCCACCTCGTCGTTCCGCTTCTCCACCGACCACCTCGAGCCGCTGCCTCCCCTTCCGGCTCACTGTAAGCCCCGCGCCCTCCTTTTTCCTCTGTGCTCCGGCCTCCCCCGCGCAACTGCCGCCACCACCTGCGCCCACACGCCCACGCCCTGCCTCCGCGCGCCAAGCCTGCCTCCACCACTGACGCCGATGCGGGCTAAAGCTGCTATTAGTGCCCCACCCCCTGTCGTAACTGCTGCTGCCCGGCACCGTGGTGCCCGCGGCCGGCCGGCCAAGAGCCATGGCCGCCGGTCCACCCCCTCGAATATGTGCGCTGGCCCCTGGCCGCCGGCGCTCGCGCCCGCGCGCCCCCGGATCCAGGCGCCCGTGCACCCACACCCGGTGGCCCACCTGTTTAACCCCTGTACCATTGACAACTAGGCCCCACGCCCCCATTAAAAAAATAATTAGAAAATAATTAGAAAATTACTAATTAATTAATTAGATAATTAATTAACTTAATTAAGTCTGTTAAATTAACCTAATGACTTAATTAAACTAATTAAACCTGCTTAGTTAGTCTAAGACAATGACGAACGGGCCCCACCTTTCAGTTTGACCGGTCAACGGTCACAGTTGACCGCTGACGTCATGCTGACGTCATGCTGATGTAGTAAACCTATTTTTGGTTTAAATTAAATCTGTTAATTCCTGAAAATGATTAAATCCTTTTTAAATTAATATAAAATAATCCGTAACTCGGATGAAAATACTTTGTACATGAAAGTTGCTCAGAACGACGAGACGAATCCGGATACGTAGCCCGTTCGTCCGCCACACGTGCCTAGCATAGCGAACGTGCAACATTTCACCTCCGGTTCATCTGTCCAAAAACGCGAAACACCGGGAATACTTTCCCGGATGTTTTCCCCCTTCGCCAGTATCACCTATCCCTGCGTTAGATCACCCCTGGCATCGCGTATTGCCTTGTTATATTTTGTGATGCTTTGTTTGCTCTGTATTCATTGTTTCTTCCCCCTCTTCTCTCCGGTAGACTACGAGACGGACGTCGCTGCTGCCTCGATCGACTACATTGTTGACGACCCCTCCTTGCCAGAGCAACCAGGCAAGCCCCCCTAATCACCAGATATCGCCTATTCCTTCTCTATACTGCTTGCATTAGAGTAGTGTAGCATGTTACTGCTTTCGGTTAATCCTATACTGATGCATAGCCTGTCATTGTTGCTACAGTTGTTACCCTTGCCTGCTATCCTACTGCTTAGTATAGGATGCTAGTTTTCCATCAGTGGCCCTACATTCTTGTCCGTCTGCCATGCTATACTACTGGGCCGTGATCACTTCGGGAGGTGATCACGGGTATATACTATATACTATATATACATGACACATGTGGTGACTAAAGTCAGGTCAGCTCGTTGAGTACCCGCAAGTGATTCTGATGAGGGGGCTGAAAGGACAGGTGGCTCCATCCCGGTAGAGGTGGGCCTGGGTTCCCGACGGCCCCCGACTGTTACTTTGTGGCGGAGCGACAGGGTGGGTTGAGACTGCCTAGGAGAGAGGTGGGCCTGGCCCTGGTCGGCGTCCGCGGTTACTTCAAAATAACACGCTTAACGAGTTCTTGGTATTTGATCTGAGTCTGGCCATTTGGTCTATACACACTAACCAACTACGCGGGAACAGTTATGGGCACTCGACGTCGTGGTATCAGCCGAAGCCTTCGTGACGTCAGCGACTGAGCGGCGCGCGCCGCATTGGACCGTAAGCTCGCACTTGTATTAAGGGGGCTAGGTCTGCTTCCGGCCGCATACGCAACGTGCAGGTGTGCAATGGGCGATGGGCCCAGACCCCTGCGCGCATAGGGTTTAGACCGGCGTGCTGACCTCTCTGTTGTGCCTAGGTAGGGCTGCGACGTGTTGATCTTCCGCGGCCGGGCATGACCCAGAAAAGTGTGTCCGGCCAAATGGGATCGAGCGTGTTGGGTTATGTGGTGCACCCCTGCTGGGAAGTTTATCTATTCGAATAGCCGTGATCTTCGGTAACAGGACGACCCAGAGTTGTACCTTGACCTTATGACAACTAGAATCGGATACTTAATAAAACACACCCTTCCAAGTGCCAGATATAACTCGATGATCGCTCTCTAACAGGGCGACGAGGAGGGGATCGCCGGGTAGGATTATGCTATGCGATGATACTTGGTGAAATTACCATCTACTCTCTTCTACATGCTGCAAGATGGAGGCTGCTAGAAGCGTAGTCTTCGACAGGACTAGGTATCCCCCTCTTATTCTGGCATTCTGCAGTTCAGTCCACCGATATTGCCCCTTTACACAGATACCCATGCATATGTAGTGTAGATCCTTGCTTGCGAGTACTTTGGATGAGTACTCATGGTTGCTTTTCTCCCTCTTTTCCCCCTTTCCATTCTACCTGGTTGTCGCAACCAGATGCTGGAGCCCAGGAGCCAGACGCCACCGTCGACGATGACTCCTACTACACCGGAGGTGCCTACTACTACATGCAGGCCGCTGACGAGGACCAGGAGTAGTTTAGGAGGATCCCAGGCAGGAGGCCTATGCCTCTTTCGATCTGTATCCCAGTTTGTGCTAGCCATCTTATGGCAACTTGTTTAACTTATGTCTGTACTCAGATATTGTTGCTTCCGCTGACTCGTCTATGATCGAGCACTTGTATTCGAGCCCTCGAGGCCCCTGGCTTGTATTATGATGCTTGTATGACTTATTTTATTTTTAGAGTTGTGTTGCGATATCTTCCCGTGAGACCCTGATCTGGATCGTACACGTTTGCGTGTATGATTAGTGTACGGTCAAATCGGGGGCGTCACAAGTTGGTATCAGAGCTGACTGCCTGTAGGAATCCCCCTTCCAAACTCCTTGGCCGAAGTCGAGTCTAGACATTGCTAAACTTTTACTAACATGGCTGTGTGCCTTACGGGCCCACGTCGCCATTGGGTGGTATTAGGATCTTTTATTCCTCGGCCTATACTCTGGGACTCTGACCTCTCTTCTATTCGGGTGAAATGATTTTACTAACTCTGACTCTAGGTTCTCGTAACTACTTCCTCCCGGAGAGCCCCTCACTCCAGATGATTGCTTGGTGCACCGAAGGATTTCGAAGATACTCTCCGATGTTCTCGAGACTTTGTGCTTGTTGCTTTTGCAATTCCCTACCACCGAAATATCCCTATGGATAAATACTTATACCTGTCGTTCTTACTTTTATTCCCAGTTGATCTTGTTATTACAAGATACCCCGAAATTCTCTCTATTGTTCTGAGAATCCTTTGAGCTTACTGCCTTGGAGTTCCTTGTCACCTGAATACACCTACAAGTTAATCCTCACACACACATTCAGGATTTTTTTTCTCCCCAGTCGTTCATGCATTTCACCAAAGTCTTCGAATACTATTTGATCTTTTGAAAATCCTCAACAGCCTGTTGTTCTTGAAATTCTTGCTTGCTTGCATTATGGTTAATACCATAAGTATACTAATCTTATTGGCAGCCTTTGTCACTATCATTTTGAGTCCATTGATTCAATATGTTGCGAATGCTTGCAATCCTCAATCAGGTCCTAGAATTCATCCTTTCGGCTCAGACGTCATTTTAAACATGAGCTGAATCTCGACCAATCAAGTTGTTGTCAATTTTACCCCTAAGCTTACTCAACTTATCCATCCTTAATCAGAGCGTTTGCTTCTGATCCTTTGATTTGGAAATCATAATTCCTTTACATGCGAGCTTTGAATTAGCCAGTTGCTTCTATAATCCAATGCCTTCGCATTATTCTTCCTCTGGTTGTGTGCCGATACTCACATCAGCTTCGCTATGGACCGTCGGATCCTTTGTTGAAATATCATCCGACAGTGTCCTTCGTGTACAAAACCCTCGAGAAGTTCTTTCCCTGATATATAATGCCTTTGGCAATTTGCATCCTCTGCTTTGATAACCATACTCTACTTTCGAGCTTGTACTATTTACTCCGAAGTTTGTGATGTCTGTTCCTAAGATGCCCTGATGGGTTGAACCAACGCCTTCCCTAATCTGTGTGAACCCGAAAGATTTCACGGGTCATACTTATCTAGTATTGCACCAGGTAAAGCTTTCAACTACTAATGACATTTTCAAAAAGCGAGAGGTGGATGGAAGGTTATACATTGAAGAAGTGGGAGTCGACCTTGAACTTGTGTTCATGCCCATGGACACGATGTAGATCCTATCATGGAAACTTCTTGTAATAATAACTATTTCCTTGATATAGGTTCATCTAGTATCCATGTTTGGTCCTTTGCAACCGTGGTTCCGACCATGATTGTTCTCCTTTGATTCCATTTCTCAGACAAGATGAAGTACTTGTCTTCTGCAGATCATTTCACATGTCCACCGTCTACTCTGCTCTACCATCGAGTATTACACTCTGGTATCTCGAGAATATCACCGAACTACATAACTTCTTGTGAGTTCTTCATCGACTATTATTTCTTGATGGTTCCAATTTTCTCCGAATTTTGAGTTGTTTGTCACTCGAAACACCGATAACTGAATCGAGTCCATTCTACGGTTCAACTACTCTTTGTAATCCTTATTACCTACGAGTTGTACTCGCTGATGTAATTCCCAACCGATTGGCTACATCATCATCGTCATGTTAAAGCTTAAACTGTGCTACCTAGTCCTTATTCCCAGAGCACAACTTTCGATGATGAGCTAAGCTTACGTCGATCTTCCTTGTCTTACCGTTTCACCTCAAACAACAAGCTTGATTCCGAGTTTGTGTCGTATCCGTGGTTTCAATAACCTTTTGCTTCATCATTCCTTTGACTTGATGTCGTCGCTAATTGATTACATCTTCTTGAAATCTCTCGAAAAATGTGTCGTGGTCATCATCAACCTTATGAGCTCGTCCTGGATATCAATCGGATTCATGAAGAGAAATACCATCCTTGCCCTCGAAGAGTTGTGTTATCATCGGCCACTTTATTGCCTTCCCTCCAACACAAACTTGTTCGTATTTTGTGTTGTACCTTGAGTTCCTTGCTACCCAGCATTGTTCTTCTTTACCTTGAAATATTACCACCTTTTATGTCAAGAATGTCGTGGAAATTTCACCACCTCTTAAGAACTCTTGCTATGGTGATACCTTTCACCATCACCATTCTTTCTTGGGTCCTCGTGTTGGTTCCAACCGGGGTACCAACAAGTGAGCGGTGCTGTTTGGATTCTGCCCTTCTAGCAACCCTATTGCTTTGAAGTTAATGGTCGGCCATTCATTCTTAGACTATTGATTATTAAATCACCATTCAGACGTTGGTCGTGCAACCCAGCCCACATTTCGGGTGCACCTTTCCACCAATGTTTAATTGTGTATGTTTTCCTCAAGCATACATCATTATACCATTTGATCTGACAAATGTTATCCCCTTGTTCACATAGTTGTGGAAATCCATCTTTTGTTAATCTCGATGAATTGTTGCTGATTCCATCAGCCACCTCCTCATCCTCTCGTTGGTTTACTGATGAACTCTTGTTTCGGAACTCGCTTACATAGTTCATTTCCCGAGAATCTTACAATGTCATCTCGTCAAATTGTGCCGCACCTTTTCTTCTCAGGCATCCTAAGTCTGAGGTATCATGACACCAATCAGATCTGAATCTCGGTCAGATATGATGGTTGGAACATATTTCCAAGAGTTATAATGTTGGTCTTTATATGACCCGGTAAGGTTATGTCATGCCTAGCACACCTTGGCCGGAGGACCTATTGTTATAGTTTCCTTTTAGCAAGCTTAGCGATTTTTCCATGAGGAAATCGTAAGACTTACTTTACAAGTTGTTCCTGATGGATCCCTTGTGTATCGAAAGTCCGACCTTTGCTTGAAGACCATGTCAATGCAATCTCGAAGCATGTATGTGGTACCCCTATCATCAATAGGAACATTTGAAGCATAATGCTAAGTTTTCTTTATCAATTATCCAAACACCGTTGTATGGGTAATATCATGAAATTCCTCCCCCTTTACCTCAGTGGTTTTCTACTTTCTATCCTGTCATGGATATCATGCTCCGCTTGTCCTTGGGAAGGATATACCCCTGAAATATGTGTGTATACACATTTTCCTTTCCATTGTTCTGTTTAAAACTGATAATCACTTTTCCTTTCTGTTGGTTTGTTTAACCCTTCTTGTGATCTATATTGTCTAAGCAGTAATAATTCACTGCTTATGTAAACACCTTGGTGTACAACTCTGTCATTGAGACCCTGTTTCTACTGTTGATGACTTTCCGGTAACCGCCGATGGACGAGAACTTTGCCTATTGGTCCGCCTCGTTCAACGAGCAGGAAAATGGTTCTCTTCGTCCCTCGCCCTTGGTACCGATGTTGTTGCCGACATAAATGATAGGCTATCCTCTGGCATGCCTTGCTTACATGATCACACAAGACGTCTCCGCCCTTCCTACTTTTAACCCACATGGTGGGCCCATAACCCACAGTTCCACAGGATCGAAACCTGGCTCTCCTGTACACCCCTGTTGCTAAAGTTATTTCTCGCGTTTGGCTTCGTATGTAATTCGCGAGCCAACTTCCTAGTGATCCATTCCGGTATCAGACGCAATACTTATTCTCGTTGCTCTGGACCCCTTTCACACTTTGTTTAAGGCATCGAACGATTGCCTGCCCGCTTGAAACTTCCCATGGTACCTCCTTACTTTGCTCTCAATATTTTCTTAAGTTTCAATTCGAGAGTTACTTTCCGCCACCTTCCCAGATGTTATCGACCAGATAGTCAACCTTGCAGAGGTCCGTTCTCCCGGAATACCCCCCTTTTATTCTTTCGTAAGTATGATGGAACTCCCGAAGGAAGGATTACGACTTCGTCATGATGACCGGGAGCAGAGGATTGCAGACGTCAACGGAAGGGATCAATTTCTTCGAGAAGATCAACTAAGACCGAGAACACTCGCTAGAATTTCGTAACCAGAACCGCCTCTTAAATCTCGGGACGAGATTTCTTGTAGTGGAGGAGAATTGTGACGCCCGGATAATTAAGCCACAGTAATCTCTACTACCAATTCCACGTCACCATGATTACCATTGTTAATCTCGCGATGATTCAATCCCATCCGGATTCAAAATTCAAATTCAAGTTAAACAATAAAAGTTTTCAAATGTTAAAACCAAAATGTTCTGGATGTGATAAAAAATGCGTAAGTAATATTGGTGGAGAAACAACCTTTTTATAAAATGTTTGACTGCCCTAGACTAATTAAAAATAGTGGCTAAAATAATAATTTAATTGCTTTTGAAGTTATGAAAGTATTAAACTAATTATATTTTGACTACAAACTAGGTTTGGCAGTGGCCTATATTGTTGATACTAATTTAGGTGCTAACTTGGTATTTCATAAAACTAAAATAAAATAAACTATAAATGAAAACAGAAAAGAATAAATAAAAGAAAAGGAAAAACCAAAACAAAACAAACAGAAAAGGAAAAGAAACCCCCCTCGGCCCAGCTGGGCCTTGGCCCAGCCAGGCCGGCCCACGCCACTAGCCTACTTAGGCCTCCCCCCACTCCAACGTAACCCTAACCCACTCCCCTCGCTCCTCCTCCCCTCCCCCACGTTCTGGATCGGGGGCGGCGCCCCTGCGCTCGCTGTGCCCCGACCCTGTCGCGCCCGCCGCCCCGCTCCTCGCCGTCGATCGACGCCACTACGCCGGCGCCGCCTCCCCACCGTACTGCCTCGTCTCCTCCTTGCCCCCCTCCTGATCTGGGCGCCTTGCCGCGGCGCCCCGGCGACGCCACCGCCCGAGGACGACGTCGCCCGCCTCCCCGACTGCCACCTCGTCGTTCCGCTTCTCCACCGACCACCTCGAGCCGCTGCCTCCCCTTCCGGCTCACTGTGAGCCCCGCGCCCTCCTTTTTCCTCTGTGCTCCGACCTCCCCCGCGCAACTGCCACCGCCACCTGCGCCCACACGCCCATGCCCTGCCTCCGCGCGCCAAGCCTGCCTCCACCAGTGACGCCGATGCCGGCTAAAGCTGCTATTAGTGCCCCACCCCCTGCCGTAACTGCTGTTGCCCGTCACCCTGGTGCCCGCGGCCGGCCGGCCAAGAGCCATGGCCACCGGACCACCCCTCGAATGCGTGCGCTGGCCCCTGGCCGCCGGCGCTCGCGCCCGCGCGCCCCCAGATCCAGGCGCCCGTGCACCCACACCCGGTAGCAAACCCATTTAACCCCCTGTCCCATTGACAACTGGGCCCCACGCCCCCATTAAAAAAAGAATTAGAAAATTAATTAGAAAAATATTAATTAATTAATTAACTTAATTAAATCTGTTAAATTAACCTAATGACTTAATAAAGTAATTAAACATGCTTAGTTAGTCTAAGACAATGACGAACGGGCCCCACCTGTCAGTTTGACCAGTCAACGGTCACGGTTGACCGCTGACGTCATGCTGATGTAGTAAACCTATTTTTGGTTTAAATTAAATCTGTTAATTCCTGAAAATGATTAAATCCTTTTTAAATTAATATAAAATAATCCGTAACTCGGATGAAAATACTTTGTACATGAAAGTTGCTCAGAACGACGAGACGAATCCGGATACGTAGCCCGTTTGTCCGCCACACGTCCCTAGCATAGCGAACGTGCAACATTTCACCTCCGGTTCATCTGTCCAAAAACGCGAAACACCGGGAATACTTTCCCGGATGTTTTCCCCCTTCGCCAGTATCACCTATCCCTGCGTTAGATCACCCCTAGCATCGCGTATTGCCTTGTTATATTTTGTGATGCTTTGTTTGCTCTGTATTCATTGTTTCTTCCCCCTCTTCTCTCCGGTAGACTATGAGACGGACGTCGCTGCTGCCTCGATCGACTACGTTGTTGACGACCCCTCCTTGCCAGAGCAACCAGGCAAGCCCCCCTAATCACCAGATATCGCCTATTCCTTCTCTATACTGCTTGCATTAGAGTAGTGTAGCATGTTACTGCTTTCGGTTAATCCTATACTGATGCATAGCCTGTCATTGTTGCTACAGTTGTTACCCTTGCCTGCTATCCTACTGCTTAGTATAGGATGCTAGTTTTTCCATCAGTGGCCCTACATTCTTGTCTGTCTGCCATGCTATACTACTGGGCCGTGATCACTTCGGGAGGTGATCACGGGTATATACTATATACTATATATACATGACACATGTGGTGACTAAAGTCAAGTCAGCTCGTTGAGTACCCGCAAGTGATTCTGATGAGGGGGCTGAAAGGACAGGTGGCTCCATCCCGGTAGAGGTGGGCCTGGGTTCCCGACGGCCCCCGACTGTTACTTTGTGGCGGAGCGACAGGGTGGGTTGAGACTGCCTAGGAGAGAGGTGGGCCTGGCCCTGGTCGGCGTCCGCGGTTACTTCAAAATAACACGCTTAACGAGTTCTTGGTATTTGATCTGAGTCTGGCCATTTGGTCTATACACACTAACCAACTACGCGGGAACAGTTATGGGCACTCGACATCGTGGTATCAGCCGAAGCCTTCGTGACGTCAGCAACTGAGCGGCGCACGCCGCATTGGACCGTAAGCTCGCACTTGTATTAAGGGGGCTAGGTCTGCTTCCGGCCGCGTACGCAATGTGCAGGTGTGCAATGGGCGATGGGCCCAGACCCCTGCGCGCATAGAATTTAGACCGGCGTGCTGACCTCTCTGTTGTGCCTAGGTAGGGCTGCGACGTGTTGATCTTCCACGGCCGGGCATGACCCAGAAAAGTGTGTCCGGCCAAATGGGATCGAGCGTGTTGGGTTATGTGGTGCACCTCTGCAGGGAAGTTTATCTATTCGAATAGCCGTGATCTTCGGTAACAGGACGACCCGGAGTTGTACCTTGACCTTATGACAACTAGAACTGGATACTTAATAAAACACACCCTTCCAAGTGCCAGATATAACCCGGTGATCGCTCTCTAATAGGGCGACGAGGAGGGGATCGCCGGGTAGGATTATGCTATGCGATGATACTTGGTGAAATTACCATCTACTCTCTTCTACATGCTGCAAGATGGAGGCTGCTAGAAGCGTAGTCTTCGACAGGACTAGCTATCGCCCTCTTATTCTGGCATTCTGCAGTTCAGTCCACCGATATTGCCCCTTTACACAGATACCCATGCATATGTAGTGTAGATCCTTGCTTGCGAGTACTTTGGATGAGTACTCACGGTTGCTTTTCTCCCTCTTTTCCCCCTTTCCATTCTACCTGGTTGTCGCAACCAGATGCTGGAGCCCAGGAGCCAGACACCACCATCGACGACGACTCCTACTACACCGGAGGTGCCTGCTAGTACATGCAGGCCGCTGACGACGACCAGGAGTAGTTTAGGAGGATCCCAGGCAGGAGGCCTATGCCTCTTTCGATCTGTATCCCAGTTTGTGCTAGCCATCTTATGGCAACTTGTTTAACTTATGTCTGTACTCAGATATTGTTGCTTCCGCTGACTCGTCTATTATCGAGCACTTGTATTCGTGCCCTCGAGGCCCCTGGCTTGTATTATGATGCTTGTATGACTTATTTTATTTTTAGAGTTGTGTTGTGATATCTTCCCGTGAGACCCTGATCTTGATCGTACACGTTTGCGTGTATGATTAGTGTACGGTCAAATCGGGGGCGTCACAGGAATAGAGAGAAAAACTTTGACTCTTGCATGAAACTAAATACATTAAAGTAAAAGATATGCCCTTCGCAGAGGGAAGCAGAGGTTGCCATGCACTTTTTGTGTGTATGCTCAACCCCTTAGTGAAAAAGAACGTCACGTTGTATTACCCCTTATGATAGCAACCTTTATTATGCAGTTTGTCGCTTTTATTACTTTGCCATCACAAGTCCGTACAACGCTCAATTTTCTCTTACATTAAATGATCTTACACTTTTAGAAGCAATTTTTATTACCTTATTGCACCGATGACAACTTACTTGAAGGATCTTGCTCAATCCTTAGGTAGGTATGGTGTTGAATATAAGATTTGGGTTTAAGGGTTTTTGGATGCACAAGTAGTATCTCTACTTGGTGTGGAATTTTTGGCTAGCAAAGATGGGGGGCAAGCACCACATGTTGAAGGATCTATGACAATATAACTTCTATGTGAATATGAACAAACATAAATCATTACGTCGTCGTCCTTGTCCAACGTCAACAATTTTTGCATATAATATTTCGATGGGGGCTCACAATCACAAAAGATTTCCAATATAGTGTATTTGCATGTGAAAGTTCTCTTCCTTATAGTAATCATTCATGAATTGCTTGTATGACCAAAATTGTGATTGTCAAGCTTCAAAAGATATCATTTTCTAAACCGAATACGAAGCTACCACTGGGCATGATATGAACATATAATTTCATCTTCATTACATTCAATTTATTCAACAATTTACTCATAGGATATAAGTGAAGCACAAGAGTAAATGACAAGCTACTCCAAAAATATATATAAGTGAAGATCAATCGAGTAGTTAAGTAAATAGATAGCTATGTTAGGACTCTCTCTTATTTAAAACTTTCAGATCTAAGAATTTTATTAAAACAGCAAGCGAAACAAAATAAAATGACATTCCAAGCACACATCATGTGAAGAAGCAAAAACTTAGGATCAACCAATACTAACCGATAATTGTTGATGAAGAAAGGCGGGATGCCTACCGGGGCATCCCCAAGCTTAGATGCTTGAGACTTCTTGAAATATTATCTTGGGATGCCTTGGGCATCCCCAAGCTCGAGCTTTTGTGTCTCCTTAATTCCTTTTATGTCACGGTTTTCCTAAATCTTAAAAACTTCATCCACACAAAACTCAACAAGAACTCGTGAGATAAGTTAGTATAAACCAATGCAAAAACCTTATCATTCTCTACTGTAGTGTAACGCCCACGATGCGGCTATATCTCCCACGTGTCGAGGCACGACTTAGAGGCATAACCGCATAGTGGTTTTGTCGCAAGAAGGGTCATCTTCACACAATCCCATGTAATGAACAAGAATGGGATAAAGAGTTGGCTTACAATCGCCACTTCACACAATACATGAATAAATATCATACATCATCCAAAATACAAGCATAAGGACCGGCTACGGTCAAAATCCAGATGAAAATAAGACAACCCCAAATGCTAGATCCCCGATCGTCCCAACTGGGCTCCACTACTGATCATCAGGAAAAGACACATAGTAACGACCACGTTCCTCGTCGAACTCCCACTTGAGATTGACGCCATCATCTGCACTGGCATCGTCGGCACCTGCAACTGTTTTGGTAGAATCTGTGAGTCACGGGGACTCAGCAATCTCACACCCGCGAGATCAAGACTATTTAAGCTTGTAGGAAAGGATGGTGTAATGAGGTGGAGCTGCAGCGGCAAAAGCATATATGGTGGCTAACTTGTGCAAATGAGAGCGAGAAGAGAAGCAACGGAACGGACGTCATCTAGCAATGACCAAGAAGTGATCCTGAACACCTACTTACGTCATACATAACACAGACCGTGTTCACTTCCCGGACTCCGCCGACAAGAGACCATCACGGCTACACACGCAGTTGATGTATTTTAATTGGGTCAAGTGACAAGTTATCTACAACCGGACATTAACAAATTCCCATCTGCCTCATAACCGCGGGCACGGCTTTCGAAAGATAATACCCTGCAGGGGTGTCCCAAAATTAGCCCATCATAAGCTCTCACGGTCAACGAAGGGTAAACCTTCTCCCGGAAAGACCCGATCAGTCTCGGAATCCCGGTTTACAAGACATCTCGACAATGGTAAAACAAGACCAGCAAAGCCGCCCGAATGTGCCGACAAATCCCGATAGGAGCTGCACATATCTCGTTCTCAGGGCACACCGGATGAACACTACGTACAACTAAAACCAATCCTCGAGTTTCCCCAAGGTGGCGCTGCAAGTGGCTCTAGTTTGGACCAGCACTCAGAGGAACACTGGCCCGGGGGTTAAAATACGATGACCCTCGGGCTCGCGAAAACCCGGGGGAAAAGGCTTAGGTGGCAAATGGTAAAACCAAAGTTGGGCCTTGCTGGAGGAGTTTTATTCAAGGCGAACTGTCAAGGGGGTCCCATAAATCACCCGACCGCGTAAGGAACGCAAACTCAAGGAACATAATCCTGGTATAACAGTAACTAGGGCGGCAAGAGTGGAACAAAACACCAGGCATAAGGCCGAGCCTTCCACCCTTTACCAAATATATATAGATGCATTAATTAAATAAGAGATATTGTGATATCCCAACATATCCATGTTCCGACATGGAACAAACTTCAACTTCACCTGCAACTAGCAACGCTATAAGAGGGGCTGAGCAAAAGCGGTAACTTGGCCAAACAATGGTTTGCTAGGAAAGGATGGTTAAGGGCTGACATGGCTAAAATGGGAGACATGATATAGCAAGTGATAGGTAGCGGAGCATGGCAATAGAGCGAACAACTAGCAAAGCAAACATAGAAGTGATTTCGAGGGGTGGTCATCTTGCCTGCAAGGTTCTCAGAGTTGTCGAAAGCTTGATCCTCGTAAACGTACTCAACAGGTTCCTCGTTCATGAACTCGTCTCCCGGCTCTACCCAAGACAAGAACACAAACAAACGGAACCACAATCAACAACGAGAAATGCGCAAGCAACATGATGCAAAACATGTATGATATGCAAGATATGATATGCGATGCATATGCGTGCTCCGGAAGGGAAATGATGAACATGGCAGTAACTTGGCAAACCAAGCATGCCACTGAAAAGATGAGATGATTTCGGTCGAAATCGATATAAAGATCACCGGAATCGGATGCACGGTTTGCAAATGGCAAGCATAACAAGAATGACACTAATCTGCGATAAACAGCAAGATAGCACTTAAAATGCAACAAGCAACAATGCTACAGCACCCCAACATAGCAACAAAGCATATGACAGTAAACTACAGGAGATTCTTGACAAAAGATGAACACTGAGCTACGGCTAGTTCACAACATGTCAAGCTCAAACAAGCATGGCAAAAGTGCAAAAGATTACAGGTTCACAGACTTGGTGGAAAACTGGACATGGCAGAAAACAGCATCAGGTAGCAATGTTCAGAGCATAAAATCAACATGCTACAGGAACTTAACATAGCAAAACAAGGCATCTCAGTGTTCTACTAAATGCACATGACAAAAGTCCCTTACTGACCATAAGCCAAAAAGGACCAGAAGATATGGTGGCAAGCATGTAAACATAGCAAGTTTCGTTATCAGGTTTCAGACTTAGCAGAAAACAGAGCATGGCAGAAATATTAATATGTAGGCCACTTTGTGAGCTTGATGCACTCACTACAGAGCAATGCATGACAAACCAATCATACCTACAGCAAGACGGCATGTTTATGAAGCTAACCATGGCAAGAACAATAGCATAGCATGTATGGATCAACTACAATAAGCTTGGCAAAATTGCATCTTATGTTAAGAATCTGCCAGAAATATTTTATAGCAAAAGTAGAGCAAGATTGAGTCATTCTATGGCACTCCATAATTGCAAAAAATTCCCGGAATGGATCAATTACAACTATAGCTACAAAACATCCTTACTGAACTTCTCCAAAATATACATGGATCTCTCTGTAGCATCAAGTTTACATGGCAACAAAATTACAGCAGACAAGGACTTAGAGAAATCACTAAGTCCCTGAAATCTGAAATATTATGGGGCCTACTTTGCATGCTTGTGCTAGTCACCACAGAGATCACCAAAATACATGGACTATACCACTGGAAAGATGGCATGGCATACTTCAAAACACATGTAGAGCTCATGCCCAAAAGATGCACAGATTAAATGATACAAAAATGACAAATCTCCAAGTTCTGATAAGAACCAGAGAATAACAGCAACTAGCCCTCTTCCAACAGAGATTTGGGTATCAAGATGACCTCTAATGAACATGGTGCAATTGAACAAAATGAAGAGCATCACGAGTCGAACAATTTGACATATTACACGCGCGAATCGGAGCTACATGCACAGAGTTATGGCATCACGAACATGACAAGATGCTGAAGAATATAGAGGACTTGGAGAAAATCGGCACGGGAAAAAGTCAACAGGAACAGTAACCCCCAGATCGGATCGAGGGCTAGCTCGGGCTCGACGGCGCTCGGGTGCTCGCCGGCCGGAGAGGAAGGAGGGAGAGGGATGGCGGCGCCGGCAGAGGAGAGGGAGACCGGAGGGCGGCGGTCGCCGGCGGCGGGGGCGGCGCGGCCGCGGCGGCGGGGCACAGCAGGATGGCGGCGGCGGCGCGACGACGGCGCGGCGAGGAGGCGGCGGACGCCGGCGAGCGCGGGGCGGTGGAGACGGCGCGGGGCGCGGCAGGGCTCGCGGGCCGGGGGGCTCCCCGCGGGCTCGGGCGGGCCGGCGGCGACGGCGAGCGGAGGCGCGACACGTGGCGGCGGCGGTGAAGTCGGACGTGTCCGTCGGTGGCAATTTTGTCCGGCGGCGCGCGGTGGAGAATTTTAGGGTTTGGACTGCAGATGTATTTCGGGATGCCCACATATTTATAGGTAGAGGGAGTTAGGAGGCTCCAAATGAGGTGCGGTTTTCGCCCACACGATCGTGATCGAACGACCTAGAGCATGGAAGAGAGTTTGGTGGGTTTTGGACTGGTTTTAGAGGGGGGTTTTGCTGGACACTCAAATGGACATTGCGGATGCCCGGTTAACCGTTGGAGTACCAAACGACCTCCGAATGGAACGAAACTTGACCGGTAGACTCCGGGTGGTATATTAAGGCCACTTGACAAGCCTCGGTCCATTCTGAGAAAGTTTGACACACGCACACGAAAGAAAACAAGAGGGGTGCACCGGAGGAGATAGGAGCGCCGGATTGCAAAACGGACAACGGGGAAAATGCTCGGATGCATGAGACGAACACGTATGCGAATGCAATGCACATGATGACATGATATGAAAATGCATGACAAGACAAAAAAACGAAAGACAAAACCCGACAACGGAGGGAAAATCATAACACATAGCCGGAAATGGCAAGAGTCGGAGTTACAAATATGGCAAGTTACATGCGGGGTGTTACATGTAGCAAATCACAAAAATTATTATTCAACATTGCATACTAAATGCCTCTGCATATTTAATACTCCTATCCTCAAATAGAATCATTAAACAAGCAAACATATGCAGACAATGCAAACATAACAGCAATCTGCCAAAACAGTACAGTTTGTAAAGAATGCAAGAGTATCAATACTTCTTTAACTCCAAAAATTATGAAAATTTACCACACTGTAGAAATTTTATCAGAGCTTAGTGTGCAAAAAGTTTCAACATTTTATCACATTCTGACTTTTCTAGGGAATTTTTGCAACAGCGCTAAACTTTCTGTTTTGAAACAGCAACTCATATACTTGCAAAATAAGCATGGTGAAGGCTATCCTTGATATTTTTATTGAAATAAAAGATGCAAAACATTATTCTAAATAGCATAAAGCAAATACAAATAAAATAAAATGACGCTCCAAGCAAAACACATATCATGGGATGAATAAAAATATAGCTGCAAGTGAGGTTACCAATAATGTTGGAGACGAAAGAGGGGATGCCTTCCAGGGCATCCCCAAGCTTAGTTGCTTGGATCTTCCTTGAATATTACCTTGGGGGTGCCTTGGGCATCCCCAATCTTAGGGTCTTGTCACTCCTTATTCTCCTCATATCGACATCTCTCCCAAAACTTGAAAACTTCAATCACACAAAACTTAACGGAACTTCACGAGATAGGTTAGTATGATAGAGCAAAACCATTTCACTTTGGTACTGTCAAATACAAGATTCATAATTGTTTCCACACAATGCCTACTATAGCATATCATTTCCACAATTTATATTGAGCAATATAAGCCATAGAAACTAGGAAACAAATAAACTATGCGTTGAAAACAGAATCTGTCAAAAACAGAACAATCTGTAATGATCTGCAAAATAACCACACTTCTGCTATTCCAAAAATTCTGGAAAATTAGGACAACGTAGATAATTTGCATATCAATCATCTGTAAAAATTTCAGAATTTTATCACGTTCCAGTGAATTTAAACAATTATGTTTCTGGAAGCAAAAGTTTCCGTTTTTGCACAGATTCAAGCCAACTACCATCCACACTATCCCAAAGGCTTTACTTGACATTTTTATTGAAACAAAAGCAATAAAACATAATTACTACAGTAGCATAATCATGTGAACACACAAAAAAGTAGGTAAAAGTGTTGGGTTGTCTCCCAACAAGCGCTTTTCTTTAATGCCTTTTAGCTAGGCATGATGAGTTCAATTATGCTCGCATAAAAGATAAGGAATTGAAACATGAAAAAAGAGCATCATGAAGCATATGACTAGCACATTTAAGCCTAACCCACTTCCTATGCGTAGGGATTTTGTGAGCAAATAATTCATGGGAAGAAGAATCATCTAGCATAGGAAGGCAAAACAAACATAACTTCAAGACTTTCAACATATAGAGAGGAAACTTGATATTATTGCAATTCCTACAAGCATAAGTTCCTCCCTCATAATAATTTTCAGTAGCATCATGAAGAAATTCAACAATGTAACCATCACATAAAGCATTCTTTTCATGACACAAAAGCATAGAAAACTTATTACTCTCCACATAAGCAAATTTCTTCTCATCAATAGTAGTGGGAGCAAACTCAACAAAATAACTATCATGTGATTGGAAATTAAAATCATGATGACAAGTTCCATGGTTATCATTATTCAATATAGCATACATGTCATCACCATAATCATCATAGATAGTAACTTTGTAATCATAGTCAATTGAAGCCTCATCCAAAATGGTGGATTCATCACTAAATAAAGTCATGACCTCTCCAAATCCACTTTCATCATTATAATCATCATAAATAGGAGGCATGCAGTCATCATAATAAATTTTCTCATCAAAACTTGAGGGACTAAAAATATCATATTCATCAAAATATAGCATCCCCAAGCTTATGGCTTTGCATATCGTTAGCATCATGGATATTCAAAGAGTTCATACCAACAATATTACAATCATGCTCATCATTCAAATATTTTGTGCCAAACATTTTATTGACTTCTTCTTCTCACAGTTGAGCACAATTTTTCGATCCATCATTTTCAGGAAAGATATTATAAAGATGATCATTAATATGATGCAACCTCAATTCCATTTTTATGTAGTTTTCTTTTATAAACCAAACTAGTGATAAAACAAGAAACTAAAAGATTCGATTTCAAGATGTAAAGATATACCTCATGCACTCAGCTCCCCGGCAACGGCGCCAGAAAAGAGCTTGATGTCTACTACGCAACTTTATTCTTGTAGACTCGTGTTGGGCCTCCAAGCGTAGAGTTTTGTAGGACAGTAGCAATTTTCCCTCAAGTGGATGACCTAAGGTTTATCAATCCGTGGGAGGTGTAGGATGAAGATGGTCTCTCTCAAACAACCCTGCAACCAAATAACAAAGAGTCTCTTGTGTCCCCAACACACCCAATACAATGGCAAATTGTATAGGTGCACTAGTTCAGCGAAGAGATGGTGATATAAGTGTAATATGGATAGTAGATATTGATTTTTGTAATAGTAACAATAAAAAACAGCAAGCTAGCAATTGATAAAACGGAGCACAAACGGTATTGCAATGCTTGAAAATGAGGCCTAGGGTCCATACTTTTGCTAGTGCAATCTCCCAACAATGCTAATATAATTGGATCATATAACCATCCCTCAACGTGCAACGAAGAATCACTCTAAAGTTTCTATCTAGCGGAGAACATAAGAAGAAATCGTTTGTAGGGTACGAAACCACCTCGAAGCTATTCTGTCCGATCGATCTATCCAAGAGTTCGTACCAAAATAACACCAAATAATTTCAGATTCATAATACTCAACCCAACACAAAGAACCTCAAAGAGTGCCCCAAGATTTCTACCGGAGAAACAAAGACAAGAACGTGCATCAACCCCTATGCGTAGATTACCCAAATGTCACCTCGAGAATCCGCGAGTTGAGTGCCAAAACATATATCAAGTGAATAAAAATAATACCCCATTGTCACCACGGGTATTCATATGCAAGACATATATCAAGTGCTCTCAAATCCATAAAACTATTCAATCTGATAAAACAAAATCTCTAAGGGAAAACTCAATTCATCACAACAAGGTAGAGAGGGGAAACACCATATGATCCGACTATATTAACAAAGCCCGCGATACATCAAGATCGTGACATATCAAGAACACGAGAGAAAGAGATTAAACACATAGCTACTCGTACAAACCCTCAACCCCGAGGATGGACTACTCCCTCCTCATCATGGTGGCCGCCGGGATGATGAAGATGGCCACCGGTGATGATACCCTCCGGCGGAGTGCCGGAACGGGTCTAGATTGGTTTTCAGTGGCCACAGAGGCCTGCGGCGGCGGAACTTCTGATCTAGGTTAACCCTGAGGGTTTTTGGAATATTTGGGAATTTATAGGGCGAAGAGGGGGTGCGGGAGGCCACCGAGGTGGGCACAACCCACCTGGGCGCCCCTGGGCCCCCAGGCGCGCCCTGGTGGGTTGTGCCCTCCTCGGGGCACCCCCCAGGTGCTTCTCTGTCCCATTGGATGTCTTCTGATCCATAAAAAATCCACAAAAAGTTTCGCGGTGTTCGGACTTCGTTTGATATTGATTTCCTGCGATGTAAAAAACAAGCAAAAAACAACAACTGACACTGGGCACTGGGTCAATAGGTTAGTCCCAAAAAATGATATAAAGTTGCTATAAAATGATTGTAAAACATCCAAGAATGATAATATAACGGCATGGATACTTCATAAATTATAGATACGTTGGAGACGTATCACCCGTGGAGGCTGGAGCGAGGCAGTAGACGCCGGATGAACAGGACCCCGTTTCGACCGTAGGCGCTCCAACACAAGTCCGTTTCCTCCGTTTTGCGATACGCCACACCCCTCTCGATCAACAGGACCCCGTTTCGACCGTAGGCACTCGAACAGAAGTCCATTTCCTCCGTTTTGCGGTATGTCAGACCCTTTTCGATGAACAGGACCCTTTATCGACCGTACGCGGTCGAACAAAAGGCCGTTTCTTCCATTCTGCGGTATGCCAGACCTCGTTTCGGCTGTTCCGTCCAGGCCGGTTGGCTCTCGATGAACATGACGTATTCTGACCCAGTCGGTTGCCTCCCGATGAACACGACGCTGTTTCCTCCGTTGCGACACAGCTGGTTGGCTGCCAATGAACAGGACGACGTTGTAGTACGCGTTCGAGACCACACCCGTATGTACGTACGTAGCCATATTTACTTTCTTGCAGCGTGGTTTTATGTATGTGTACATGTTATAGACGGGACTGTGTGACATGCTATGTCCGCGCCTCTACTACGACGTGCCACTCCTTACTCGACCACGGTTCATTGCTGCAGAGAGACCGATCGACCAGTATGTACGTACACATTCGCGACCAGACACACAACGCTACGTACGCTTCGACCGAGTGGGTCCCAGCTGTCAGGGAGGATAAGGACGCACTACCTTGCCTGCGAAGATATAGTTGGTGGGTCCCAGCTGTCAGGGGGAGAATCATTTTTTTACCCGTAATAAGGACACACTTTCTTGCGTGCGAAGATGTAGCTGCTGGGTCCCAGCCGTCAGGGGAGAGAACATTAATTTTCAGGGTAAGAAGGATGCAGTTGCATGCGTGCGTCCATGGGCGTGGTGCGTCCCCACTGTCAGCCTTTCCACGTACAGTCATCTTCTGATGACTCTCATTTGTTGACCACGTTGACCACACCATGCAGAGCGCACCAAGGCCGGTGGACGACAGCAAGGCCCTAGACTGGAACGCGCCGGAGATGATGAAGACACGGCAGTGGAGTCGCAGACGGAGAGGAGTGGGAAACTTGACTGGTTCGGGTGCGGGGTGGGCCTACACTCGACAGAGAATAACAGGAGGCGTGGAGGAGTGGAGGGATGGCCTAACCGTCGGTCGGGTAGCGTTTCACTGCGAGGCACGCAAAACAGCGCCGCTGGACGCCGGAGGCTGGAGCAGGCGGTCCCGGCAGCGCTGGTGGAAGATGACGAGAGATTGAAGAAGAATGCCGGCCATTGCTTAGGCTTCGAGCTTTGTATTTTTATTTTTTGCGAAAGTGCTTAGGCTTCGACCTACTGACCCACATGTCAGCCAATCCATTTATTTTTTCAGTCCATTTGGTGGGCTGGGTGAAACAATAATGTAGCGTCTATGCAACCCGTTTATATATTATGTTAGAATTTAAAGCCCATTTGCATTTTTCTCGAAATCCGCGGACTTGCTGGGTTGGGTGAAAATATCATGTTGGGCTGGACAGAGAAATGTTATGAAAACATAAACACATGATTGCATGTCTATTACTGTATTGGTCAGTAAATTTTTTGCAAGCTTATGTACGCAATCACGAGAAGTTAACTTGCCAAGTTATATATAAATAATAATTATTATTATTTTGTAAGAACTTTCGATTTACGAAATAAAATATTATTTTAATTTGACGAGTTAGTAGGACGTGGGGTATTATTATTGTTTAGCTAGACGTGGGACAGATGAGTTGGTTCTAGGGAAAAGTACTGGGAGAAAACTCAGATTATATCGAAAAAGAAAGTGGGAGAAAATTCAGATATAGGATTAATAAAAACGAAATGCCTCCTGTCGCCGGAGCAGCAACGCGACCCAACGTACGCGACATACTTCCCCAACTGGGAGGTCTGGTTCGCCACCGAGCATGACGTCGCCGGTCGCGGCAACGTTCAGCTCGACCCCCAGTTCGTGTCGCCACCCCTGGAGGAGGAGGAGGAGGCGGCCTACCAGGCCGCATTGGAGGCGGTGCTCCATCGCGCCCTAGAGGAGAGACAACACGAGGAGGATGCGCGGTAGGATGGCTTGGAGGAGGCCCTCGCACTGTCGGTGGCGGGGAACTGTGTCCCCGTCACCACCGCCGCTGCCCCGAACCCAAGGCCAAGCCTGAGCCCACGGAGCCCACACTGGAGATGCACGCATGGACTGGCATCCTCCGCTAGTGGGTGAGCGCACCGGCTATCGCACTCGTGCATCGTCGGAGCAAGAGGCCGCCTACCTGGAGCACTGGCGGCAACACCACCTGGCCGAGGAGCACGCCGATGGCGAGCGCCAGATGCAGGCCAAGCGCGAGGAGGAAGAGCGTCGTGCCCGCTGGCCACAAGATGAGGAGGGAGAGCGCCTGGAGCAGGAGCAGGAGGAGCGCGTGCCACGCAGCATTGCCGCCCGGCGAAGCAAATGGCGGAGTCAGTGCGGTCGGCATGACAGACCGCATACCGCGTGTACCGTGGCCGTCTGACCTGGCCGCCAACCAGGGATTCTTGCCTCTTAGGCCAACTCCACCGCGCAACCCTATCTTGTCCGGGTGCGTCCGTTTGGGGTAAAACGGACGAATAGCGCAGCCCAACGTGCGGCCTCAAACGGACAAATGTCCGGATTCCGTCCGTTTTCGACCCATCCGCGGCCCAAACTTGCGCTCGGTTTGGGGTGAAACGGACGCGCGCGGACGGCCTCGACGCACGCCCTTGTCCCCCCCTGGCCCGCCTGTCGGGGACACTAGCAGTCCCTCCGCTCCCAACGCTTCCACCCTCTCTCTCCCGCCCCGCCCCGCCGTCGGCGCCGCCGCCGCTATTCTCCGGCCACCTCCTCACCGCGCAGCCCCCGGCCGTCCCTACCAAACCACGTGTCGACATGGCCGCCACCACGCCCGCGCTTTGGCCGTAGTTTTGGCCGTCGACCGGAGGTTTGGCCGTCGCCGTCTTTGCTGGTCGCAGAGTGGACACGACCGCCGGCGACGTACCATGGCGGCCTCGGCAGCTTCCGATGAGAGCTCCAGAGCGGCCTCGGCAGCTTCTGGCAACCACCCCTGCTCCGTCGAGGTGATCATCGCGGCCTCTTCGCCACCACGACCGCAAGGTGTTCGATATTTTGCCCACAAAGGTATGGACAGTGGAGACGAGTTTTTCTTCCATCACTTCCTTTGTTCATCCGACGATTCATCGTCGGATGATGAAGATCTTGTGGTGGCTGCACTGGTCGTTCACGACCACATTCAACGGCAGCTTCCTCGGTACAGGGGGTCAGTCCCTGGCCGTGCTCCCAGCCTGAACCGCAACACGGAGAGAGGCCACGCCATGCTCTATGCCGATTACTTTTCCAACACCCCGCTTTTCAAGCCGGATAAATTCCGTCGCCTTTTTCGAATGGCAAGGCATGTGTTCAATCGTATCCGAGAGGGAGTGGTTGCTCATGACCCATACTTTGAGTGCAAGATGGATGCCCTTGGCAAGCTTGGATTCTCCTCTTACCAGAAATGCACCGCGGCCATCCGCATGCTTGCATATGGAATTCCAGGCGATCTGGTGGATGAGTATGTGCGTATGAGTGAGACAACATGTCTGATGTCAATGTACAAGTTTTGCCAGGCTGTGATCGAGGTGTTTGGCCCAGAGTACTTGAGGCAGCCAACTGCAGCTGATACAGAGAGATTGTTGGCGACCAACGCAGCTAGAGGCTTTCCAGGCATGCTTGGCAGCATAGATTGTATGCACTGGGAGTGAAAGAACTGTCCATTTGCTTGGCAAGGCCAGTACAAGGGGCATGTCAACGCGTGCACTGTCATATTAGAAGCGGTGGCTTCGCATGATCTTTGGATATGGCATTCTTTCTTCGGCATGGCAGGTTCTCACAATGATATCAACGTGCTGCAGCGTTCTCCAGTCTTCGCAAGGCTTGCAGAAGGCCACTCCCCACCTGTCAACTTTGAGATCAACGGCCACCAGTACAACAAGGGATACTGTCTAACTGATGGTATATATCCTCAGTGGTCAACTTTTGTGAAGACAATCTCGAAACCCCAAGGTGAGAAGAGAAAGAGATTTGCCCAAATGCAAGAGAGTGCTAGAAAGGATGTGGAACGTGCTTTTGGTGTGCTTCAATCCCGGTGGGGTATCGTTCGAAACCCTGCACTGTCATGGGATGAAAGGAAGCTTTGGGAGGTGATGACTGCTTGTGTGATCATGCACAACATGATCGTCGAGGACGAGCGTGATGAGAGTATCTTCGACCAAGGATGATTATCAAGGTGAAAATATTGAGCCCCTGCACCAAGACCCGGCCATATTTGAACAATTTGTGCAATTCCACCGTGAGATGCGTGATTGGCACAGTCATTTGAATCTTCAAAATGACTTGGTTGAGCACGTGTGGGATCACATTGGCAACCAATAGACGTATTGGTTCATTTTATGTTCAGTCAAGACAATTTCGATTTAGTTGTAAAACTTTTTTATTAAGGACAATTTCAATTGGGTTGTAAAACTATTTTAATTTTTAGACAAATATTTGGACGCGCAAACTAGTTTTAATGAGAATATGGGCATTTTTGGTCCTAACGGACAGGATGGGGCAAATGGATGTGGCCGCGCGCTGGGCGCACGGCCACCGCATCCCAGGACGCCCGGACACGACCCCAAATCGCTACCGAAACGGACAGAATCCGGACAAAACGGACGTCCGTTTGGGATCACGCTGTGGGGTTGGCCTTAGTCGCAAAAGAGAAAAATATTTTTGGCTCTTTAAAAAAATAGTCTTGCGCGATCATAAAGCAGCAACAGAGCTTGCCTCGCTGAGAAGAAAGGAACCCACGCAGCAACTTCGCCTGGGTTCTCAGCCTCGGCGTCTAGCGCTGTCCGGCGGGGGCCATCCACACCACGCACTTCTTTCACCGGCAGGTGATCTGATCAAACTGGCGTTACACGGCAGGTGCCAGTTTCTTTCCCAAACCAGAAAGTTTTATCCGCATCCGATGCCTTGCGTTGACCTCCAGTCAAGCGGGTAAACCAAAATCTACACCGTGCTCTCATCCCCTACAAAAGTTTGTCTCTATTACTAAACTATAATACTCTTTTTTTCAGGAAAAAATATAGTTCTCCCTCCGAAAAGAAACATAAAAACGTAGTGATCTAAACACTTTTATATTTCTTTACAAAGGAGTATATGTTTGGTGTGTCAATTTGGTTTAGAGTTACTATGAGCAATTTTTTTTACGGGTGTACTATGAGCAATTCTAGTAGGAAATAATTTATGCTATAACGATTGGCACATATAAAGATTCTCTAGCATAGTCATCGCATGTATTGCCTCCATCCGTGAATAAGTATACATCTAGCTTTTGTTCTAAGTTAAAATTTTAAAATTTTGACCAACTTTTTATAAATGAGTAATAGCACATGTGACATCAAATTGATGCATTACGAAGCTACATTTCAAAACGAATCTAGTGGTACTAATTTAGTGTCATAAATGTTGTCACTTTTTCCTATAAAATTGGTCAAAGTTTTAAAACTTTGACTTAGAACAAAATCTAGATGTACACTTATTCGCGGACAGAGGGAGTATCACGATTGTTAAAATTTATTGAACTCATTCAAAATTAACCTCGTAGATATGGAGATTATGAAGGCTAGATTTGCAGCCGCGCGCTCCATTGCCAACCACCGGCGCGGGAGGTAAATACCATCTTCTTGCTCCTCGCCCCACGTCTGGGTTTTGAAGCTTCCTGCAGCCCATACATTCACCAATGCCCACCAAAAAATCGCCGGTGAGGGGAATGTGACCGCTAACTACCCGCCTTGTTAATGTCGCGGTCCCTTCCCCGGATTCTCGTGGCGGTTCATCGATACTAGTGTCAGTACTAGTTTTCAGTTGTGAGAGAATAAGTCAAATTACCCCAAAAAAATATATTATCACCATTTTGATTGGAACAATATTTCACAGTGGTTCTTATGTTGTGTTTCCCGTTGATATTAGAAAATCATGAATGAGCTATCAAGAGAAGAAATTGAAGGTGCATCTACTCTTAAATGTTAAAAAAAATCAGGATACTTAACATACGGCTGGTTGCGTACCATATGAAGGTTTTTATCCATGCTTAATTATGTTTGCTAGTATATAAAATGAAGAAAAATGTACATAACATATGTGGTAATAAGTTATCCTATTTTCTGTTCATATATGCCCAGATTATTTAATATAGTTATATTCTATTAAGCTATCAAGCTAAAATCGGGTGAGCGGTGTTAGCTCAAGATCAACTCGTTCTCGATCGAGCTAGACAGACTGCTCATACTTGACCGATTTCTTTTCAAGTTGATTTCAAGTCGAGCAAAAAGACGAATCGCTCTCGAGTGGCTCACGAGCCTCGAGCTTTTGTTGTAGCCATAGTTGTTGGATGTGAACCTCCTGCCCCAGATGCTACGCACGGGCTGTGCGAACTCTCCCCTATGGCGCACTAGTCGCGACACCCGCCGCATCCTCCTCCTGTGATTTTGTGTGGCAGTGGCGGCTCCCTTGACGACATCCGCGGGGTATCTAGCGCTTGTGATGATTTGATGACTGCTGGGGACCACTATCGCGATGGGCGATGTCGATCTGCGACTCGGGAGCATCATCCCCGTCAATGACTTCGTACCATAAACGACGTCCCCGTCGCCCCCATTGTGCTTCCTCGTTTATCTTCGTCCCCATCGAGGCCGAGCCCGAGCCCAAGCATGAGGACCCACTCGGGGGCGTGTTGCAGCTCTTCGAGCTCAAAGCAGTGGAGAAGAGGAGCACACCCGCGAGCGTTTTAGCCTCGCAACCAGTGACGAGAAGGAACAACATCAACTCACGACCGTCCCTCCGAGAAGGAAGAGGACGACTTCATCTACATCGACGAGCTTTCAGACTAACGATTGGACAGTGGTAGCGACAGAGCAGTGTAGGTAGTAGTTTCTAGCAATGCCAATTAGCGACATTGCATATATTTTGAAAATGTCGATTGACGACCTTTCTAGTTGCAAGATATATGTAATGCGACGACTTTTGACCGCTAATATAGTTGCTATTATGTGTATCATGTTCGAAGATGATCATGAACTTTTGGTTCGGATTAAACGTAGCTTAAATCGAAAATAAATTTTTGAAGCAAATGAAAAAAAACAAATATGAAAGCTACTATTTGGCGATTTTTTTGTATAAACCCGACAACTTCTAAATCGTCATGAAGCACTCTTCACATGGCGGATGGTAGTCCAAATTATGTGGACTCTCATAGTCTTTTTGTTAACGGGAGAAATGACGAATTCATTGATACAATAACTCTATCCACAAAAAAAACAAAAAAAAAAGGAAAGAAAAGCAGCCAACAAGGACCGCAAAAATCAGGTAAAAGGGTAATGTGCAGAGGGCTCCCCTAGAATAGCTCTTACTTTTTTTTTTGCGGGGCTAGGATAGCTCTTACACTTGTTACAAATGGCAATATCATGCGTGAACAATCCTTCCTCAATGTGTTATCGAACGAAATACATAGAAAGAATGACTTTTTGTGATGCAATTAGTGTTCTAGAATTTTTTGAACACGGCACAACAAAAAACGCTCATACACTCATTCTCATGAACATACATAGCACACACTAACCTTATGGACTGAGACAACACATCATCTTAAGATTGACGAAGTCGTCATAGACATTCTCATAGTCGAATCTAAGATTTGTACGCCGGTGGGCTGGCATATCACCTGTCTTTCTAACCATCCAACACTTGTTCGCATTAAAATATTATTGAATCGACTAAAGATGAAATCATAATCTCATGTTTTTCTACATTTTTAGATTTAGAATAGTACTCCACTGAAAGAATTACGGAGTACTGTATGTGCGAGATTCGTGCCTCGGTCCCCGTGCAATTTTGCGTGTGTCACTAGCCAAGAGATATGGCTGTCCGGCCAAACAAGACAAGGAGTACTGCCTGATCGAAAAAAGCAGATGAAAGGCTTTCCCCGCAGGCCGGCAGAGTTGGCGCAGTAACTCCGGCGAGGTAACTCTGCGTACCTACCACACCTGCCTCCCATCTCGTCCGTCCACACGTCGTACGATCAGATCCTCGCCGTCCGGCCCTTTCGCCCAACGGCCTTCTGTGCACACCGGCGCCCCGCGCACCAGTCGGGTTAAAAAAATATTCGATCGTGCATCGGACGCCTCGGATCCCCTGTAGTCGAAAAAGGCTAGGCTAATCCACGGCCAGTATCACGCGGAACCTCCCCCTGACAGGCGGGTCCCGCATAGAACGCCTTTCCAACTCTTTTACCTTGCATCCCTAAAAACTCTCTTACCTTGCAGTTGTCTACCCCTTTCACGACAGATGGGCCCAGGTGAGGTGGGGTCGGCGGTTCAGTGTGCGTGACGGAGAGCGGCTAGAGAACGGCTGCAAGGCGGTGGGAGGGAGCGGAGCATAAAACGGACGTGACCAGCGCCACGCCTCGCCTCGCCTCCCCATTTCTCTCTCCCACTCCCCCATTACGTCTCTTGCTCAGACCCTGTGCTGTGCGTGTGTGAGAGAGATTCTCGTCTTCCACTTTCACCCCCCAAATATCGTGTGCGCCTTTTTTTTTTGCTGCTCATGTTGGTTTTGTGCGGGAGGAGGGGGTTATGCCAGCGGCCGCGGGGATCAAAACCCTAGAGGAGGCGGCCTTCTGATGCGAAGCTAGGGGGCGCAGCCCGGCTGCTTTGAGTAAGCGAGGTAAGCGATCGGTTGGTTGGAAATACCGGGGGGTCGATTTCATCGGGGGCGTCGCTTCCGGCTAGAAATCTGTGGGGGGAATGCCTGCGTTTTGCGGTGATTTTGGTGCATTTTGTTGTTGTTGTTGTTGTTGTTGTTATTTCTGTTAATATTTTGTGCTTGCTTTTTGGGATGTCTTCCCCGGGCGTGGCATTTTGATTTGGTTGGTTGGTCGCATTGCCTATGATTGGGTAGTTCCGTACGCGCATGCGTCTTCGTAATTAAGGGCCGGATTTATTCCTATCGTTTGCTCGCCGTGCTGGTGGGGAGCTTAATCGCCGCGCCCTTCTCGTTTTCCGGCGATTTTATTCCGCTTAAAGGCGCGGGGTTTGCTTGGATTTAGGGGGGTTTTGCGAGGGGGCAGAGCCGCGAGGAAGCTTCCGCGACGCTGCCGCTCGCCGCGACCTACTTGGCCGCTCGCATTCGCCGTGCCTCTCGCCGCCGACTCCGAGTTCGCTGCCGCCTCCACAGCCAGGCTCTCAAGGACTGGGCGACGAGAAGCAGGCGGCGGCTTCCGGGTGGTGCGTTTTGCCCCACGGATATCTCCTGCATCTCTCGTCCTCTCAAACGGCATCGATTGCTGTATTTTCGGGGCTTATGGGTTCGTGGTTATTATTTTTGAAATTTCTTTGGTAAGGCTCGGGGTCAGGGAGTTCGAAGATACTGCGCTGTAACCCCCTCTGCTACTAGTGCTCCGTAACAAACTGAGACTGCTTTTAAATTTAGCGAGGAAACTGGGGAAATTTGGAGATCTTAACCGTCAAGGTGTCTATACACTTTCCGTGCACAAATAGGCATTCCTGCATGCATGTATGTGTGCGCCTGCCTCCCTATTTTTCATCATGCTTCTGTTTTGTTGCCAATAGTGCTTAAACCAAGATAAAGTAGTTATGCCTTTTTTTATGGGGTTTCAGTGTTCGATAAGTTACATGGTTTTCTTAGTTTTCCCAATTTAATGTTATACTGACTTGGTCTAAATTAGGACATCGAAGCCGAAAACGGAAGTCCAGAAAAATATTAGCTAGCGTTTCTCTGGTCCCATATAACTTCGTGCAACTTCAGTAGGAAGGTGATTTGGGGTAGGTATTGGCATGAGTGTCAATGTTAAGTTTGGTGGATTAATATTGCTGTATCTCAAACAATTTGTGTGAGTTGTGAAACATATACAGCTCTACAGTATGATAAACAAACATTTGTGTGGTGCTTAAACAGGTTTTATAGAGGCGTAAAAGTGAAACAAGGACCTTCCAGTTGATACCAGATATGGCTGAGATTGCTGATGAAGATAGTTCCACCGGCATTGATTTGATTTGTGCCTTGTGTGATAATGGTGGTGAAATCGCAAGGTACACGTTTATTTGTTTTCTCCTTTTTGTGCTCTGAATGAAATGTAATGGAATAATCAGTTGTAGTTCTTTATTACAGAATTCTCAACCGTTTATTAGTTTGGATCGCTACTAAAACTATTGAATTTGAAACAAAGTAAAACCATTGTTAATCATCAACATGCACTTTCTATAGGTAGAAATGGCTTTATTAGAGAACATAGTCGCTAAGCTTCATAGTTCTAATCATGCAATAATCTATACCTTGATGCTGTTTAACAAGGAGATGTCTTGACCTACAACTTATTGAGAATGCAGCTTGGCTTATAAATTGCCTGCTGTTTTGTATGGAAGCTCTAGCCTCTAGGAAAATGGTGGAGTTCTAACCATGCCTGGTTATATGTGTATCACAGTTGGATGTTTTATTCCACTTTGTGCTCACCTGGAGTACTTGATCTGCTTACTAACTTTTACAAGCTTTGCTCTACATGTCGTTTACTAGCTAGGTTAACTGCTTAAGTGTTATTCTCTGGAAGTTTTCTGTTGAAATCAGTTCTTACCTTTTGTTACATAAAAATAAAATACATGTAGAATGAGTATTTGGTCCAATACATGTAGAACATGCATTAGCATTTTAGGTTGAACCTTAGTTTCTCATTATGATTAGTGATGTGTGCTTCTTCTAAACTATCTGCAGCTGTGAAGGCAAGTGCCTGCGGTCATTTCATGCAACAAAAGATGCTAGTGAAGACTGCAAAACATTGGGCTATACTAGGAATCAGTTTGATGTATCTATTCTGATCCTCAGTTGGGAGTGAATCATTTTTTTTACTGTTCTTTACCTATTCGAGGCATCTTTTGATGTGCTTATATATATTTACAGGCGATGAAAGTTTTTCTGTGCAAGAATTGTGAACATGAAAGATATCAATGTTTTGCCTGTCACAGGTTGAGTTCAGCGAAAACAGATCCTCCTGAGGTTAAAGCCCTTTTACCTAATATAGTTTTGAGAAATTTCAAGCAGACTAGTTGGCTGCTTACTTGAATTATTATATCTTGTAGCTATTCCCTTGTGCTTCAGCAAGTTGTGGGCACTTTTATCATGCTAAATGTGTTGCACAATTGCTCTTCCCTGAAAATGAAGCAAAAGCAACTGAGTACACGACAAGGATAATCAATGGGGCGAAATTTGCATGCCCAGTCCACAAATGTGATGTTTGTAAATATGGTGAAAACAAGGAGGTTAAGGAGCTGCAATTTGCTGTTTGCCGACGGTGCCCAAAGTCATATCATCGAAGATGTCTGCCAAGGCAATGAGAACTTGTTCCCATATTTGTGACTGTAGTTTGCATTCCTTGTTAGTTGGTATTTACTACGCTGCCTTGGATCAAACTAACATGTATGTACCTGTCAATAGGAAAATCGTCTTTGATGACGTAATTGAGAATGGTGTGTGCCTTTTCCAAAGGGCATGGGACGGTCTTCTGCCAAAGAATCGCATCTTAATATATTGCCTGTAAGATTTGTTTCCTTTAGACAATTATTTGTTTTCCTTGCTATGTTGGTGCATCTTTCTGACTATATTCTTTTTTTTGGCCAGCAAGCACAATATTGATCCAAACCTTCGAACTCCTCTAAGAGATCATATTAAGTTTCCTGATGATCCTATCACTAAAAAATCATCCAATGTGAATGGATTGAGAAGGGTTAAGATACGACGCCTTGATGACTGCCTCCCTGTCCCATCATCCAGTAGCAAAAGACCCCTCGGTACATCAACTTGTTCTTCCTCCATCAATTCGATAGCGAAAAGGAAGAAAGAACATCTGCCTGGAGGTACAAAACATCCCAGTATGCAAAAATCAGTCATGTCAGTGATCCCCATTAGCACATTCCCTGAGGTTGACATAAACACGGCGACGAGGTAAATATATCACTCTTTACTTCTGTGCTCTTTATTCATCTCTCTATGATCTTCAGATGCACTTGATTACAAATTTAAGTTTACTGGTTAAGTATTTATAAGAGCGTATATAGTTGCCATGCAAAATATTTTCTTAAAATTATTATTTGCATTTTTAGTAACAAATGTGCTAAACGAATGTACTAGTAAATGTTTATTCGAGTGTGTGAAAAGTCAAAGCTTGAATTTGGGAATGGAGGGGGTGCCAAAATTCTTGTACGTTAGATTTAAGATGATTTGGGTGTTTAAGTTTAGTTGTAAAGTTAGTGGACGACAATAAGAAAAGCTTAAGGGTCACTGGACGCCACCCTGTAAATTTACATAAGCAGTTGCAAAACACTTGTTATTTTTGATGAGTTTATCATCTGATGATGATGAGCGAAAGGTTCTTGAAACGCTTAAATTCTTGCAGAACGCTGATCTGATAAGCCAAAAAGTTTGTGTATCTTGTGTCAACAAATATAGAACTGCACAGTATGTGCTGATGTGTGCCAATCAAGATAACAAAAAGCCTTTAAATGCAGGGTCATCATGTTTACTTTGTTCCCAATTGTTTATGTGCCGCCATCATATTAAATATTTTGATTTCTGAGGAATGCTGGCACTGCTACCTTTGCATTACGTTGTGTCCAAGTATTTGTGCATTTCAATACTGTTGTATTCCTTATGTTGCCATAATCCGCAACGCAAACACCGAGACTAACCTAGTGGTAGTCTCTCAGGATTTATGACTTTGCACAGAAAGCATCATCAAATATAACTATTGAGGATGTACAGAAACAGCTAGTTGTTTCGTCTACGTACACATCATTTATGAAGAATACTGATAAAGTTACATTGGGAAAGGTGGAAAGATCTGTCGAGGTACTCTACTGCACTTTCTTAGAAGCTGTGCCATGTATTTGGTTGATGCTGATGTGTATTCTTGGCAGGCTGTTAAGACTGCGGTTCATATGTTAGAAAGTGGTGCGGATATAGAAGAGGCCAAAGATGTATGCTCACCATATGACCTTTTCCAACTTGCAAAATGGAAGGTACATGCAAATTCATTCTTTCGTTTCATCCTTGTGTTTTTAGGATTGTAGAATTTGGCTGTTTGTGATAACTGATAATTGGACATTGAGATACTGAAAGTTATCGTAATGATCTACTCCCTCCGTTCCTAAATATTTGTCTTTCTAGAGATTTCAACAAGTGACTACATACGGAGCAAAATGAGTGAATCTACACTCTAAAATATGTCTATATACATCCGTATGTGGTAGTCCATTTGAAATCACTAAAAAGACAAATATTAAGAAACGGAGGGAGTATGAGATACATGCTTGTAGTTTTTCCTCTGACATGGTATGCCTACGATTGCAATATACATGATATTATGAACTATTATGTGCAGAACAAACTGAATATATATCTTGCCCCGTTTCTTCATGGCACGCGCTATACATCTTATGGTCGGCATTTTACAAAACTGGACAAGCTCGAGAAGGTAGGTCTACACATTATTTAAAATATGTCTTGTTTGTTCCTGCTATATAGAGTTATCTTCTGTTCACTATGTTCTGGTAGCAACTTGTCATGTTGCGACTTCTGAGTAGTGTTCTGACATGAAAATATCCTGCTTGTTGTGTTGAAATCGGTCATATGATATGTTTGTCCATGTATGCCTGATCCCAAATTGGCATCCATTTTAGTTCTAGATACATCCATTTCTGCGACGAGTAATTTGGAACGGACGGAGTAGTTGGTTAATGCTCACATTAATTACCCAGAGTAGAGTTGGCACTTAGTCATGGTTGAAAAACTAGTTATGTGCAGATTCAACAAGGCTGTTTCTCAGTAAGTGTTGTTTGTGGCATCTTAGGGTCCAGTTGTCTATTAAGCTAAGTCTAGAAGTATCCAGGGTGAGGGTGTGTGTGTGTCCTGGTAGAAGAGTCTGTTTGTGGGAAGAGTCTTGTCATCTCCTAGATGAACCCAGACTAGTCTAGAAGTATCCAGGGAGTGTGTCCTAGTAGAAGAGTCTGTGGGTAGAATCCAATTGTCTCTTAGATGAACCCAGCCTAGTCTTGAGTTATCCAGAGTGTGTTGAATTACTGTTCAGTGAACAGTAATTCAACCTAAAGGGTCTATATAAGGGTGTATTCCCCTTGTAAGGAGGCAAGCAAGGAAATATCTAGGTCCTACCTATGCTTCTCTTCTACCCCTCTAATTCTCCCATCTTTCCCCACTACCTTTTACTGTACCACGGCGCCTGCACGGCAACGACCCTTCCATCCAGCAAAAGTATCCCACCCTACAACCTTGGTAGCCAACGTTAGCTACCACAGTAAGATTTACCTTTGATCCCAAAGATCAAAGAACTTGCACATTTTAATATATAGACGACAAATGAATGAGTCAACATGATTTGGTAGTATTCAACCATGTTTTTTACTGCAAATTACAGTAAGAATATTAAAGAAGATACAAAGTGCATTGAAACTGTGAATTTGCACTTGGCAGCAGCATTTGTTGGGACCTTGTAAGATTCGGTCCTTTAGGGGCTGGTTATCTTTATTTGGTAGTCTTTTTATCTCTTATATATTGAGGTAGGTAGAAGCCTCCCTCTGATTAAAGAGGGGTTTTGCTTTAGGGCTAAGCAACAGTGAACTTAATCTGCTCTCTCGAATCTTCTCCTCTCCACTTGAATCATCTAATCCTTTATCTTGTGCTGCTAAGAATCTAGACAAATCTGCTACCTCGAATCTTGTCCTCTCCCCTTGAATGATCTTAGTATTAAACATTAAGTCTTGCATTGTGCACAAAGGACAAAAAACTTGGGTAACATATTTCTTATTCAGGAATTTGGCGTAACTAATATTAATGTTTAAAAATCATCTATATCATTTTTTGTTTCTGTTGGCTATAAACAGAATTCTAGGTGAAACCAAGATATATTTATTATGCAAGAATTTGTGTGACTAATGTAATGTTAAAACGCGTTCGAGATCAACTTCTTTCTCTGTTGGTTATAAACAGAATTCTAGGTAAAAACCAAGTTAAAAAGTTTGGGGGTTAAATTAGCAATCTGCACCTCCTAATTTGATACCTGTTGCAGAAAACCGCATGGCTACTATTCCCTTGCACTTAAGAATGGTCAGCAGGTACTTTACGAAGATACCTGTTTCTGAGACACAATTTTATAAATGCATAAAAATACTACCCCTGGTGGTTGTGTGGAACTGTTGCCAAATTAGGTAGTGGTAAACTACAATATACTTGCTCTTTAGGGCATGTTTTTAATAATAGTATTTCTTCATAAAGTTCTGGTATTTTGTTGAAATTTGACTTGCATACCAAAACTTTTCCAATAAATACAATTTTTCCAAACAGCACATTATTTGTTTTGTACAGCGGCTACTCTTCAATCTCTGGTTTCATTTTGTTCTCTTTCTTTGGGTTGAAAATTGTGCTTGTTATCTTGCTTAGAAGGTTATGGTTAGTTCAAGCTTTGTATATACTCTAGGTTGCTTCCTGTTCCTGACTGCATTCTTAATCTGTCTTGCTGAAGTAACTCTGGTGATTTTGTGCAGATTGTAGATAAGTTACAATGGTATGTTCAAAGTGGTGATATGGTAAATTTCTGTTTTGGTTTTTGTTACTTAAGTCTTGAATTGTAAACATGCATAAGTGATGCACCTATTATAGTCCACTTCCATCTCATCTCATACATGCATAAAATCTGTTATTTTGATCATTCAGTCATGGATTTTTTTATACTCAGTGTTATCATACATATATGCTGTCAGTAACAATCTTAGACAGCCAATTCAGATGGTGATGCGCCGGTAAAAAAAATACTGAGGCAATTGTTTGAATAAAACATTGCATTATGTTTGTCTGCATAAAAAGTTTACCACTGATTTTGTTTTATTAAAGTTTCTACCAGTTTGTAATAATGCAATATGATCACCTGCTTGGACTACTTGCCATTCTTGGATTAACTAGAATCTGCTCATAATGTGCATGTTTGGACTATTTTTATTCATGAATTCTAGCTTCTGTTCATTTTTCTGTCTCAACTCTGGAAGTTACCTCACCACTTATTTTATGGACCCAGATTCAAATTTGACTGCAATATGTCCAACAGAAGCTGTTTATCATGACCTGTGCATTTTTCTTATTCTTTTAGGTCGTTGACTTCTGCTGTGGTTCAAATGATTTTAGCACATTATTGAAGGAAAAGCTCGAAGCTTCTGAAAAGAATTGCTTCTATAAAAACTATGATCTCATCCAGCCAAAGGTGCTTGCATTTCTCCAATTGTTATACATGGTCCATTTTTATCTTTAATAGTTTAGTTAATATTCCATGTACTATGAAATAGTTAATTGCAGATATAGGAGCCTGACCAGGCATCCAATGTCTTTTGCTACTCCCTTAGCAAATTTTTGATTCGTTGAAGTGTTGTGCACAGCGGACTGATACAGCATTATAAATATTTCTCCAGAATGATTTCAATTTTGAGAGGCGAGACTGGATGACTGTTCAACCAGATGAATTGCCTGCCGGATCCCGATTGGTATAGCTAGTGTTACTTTGCTCACGTCCATTATGGCAAACTTCCAGATTTTATGTATTCAGTATATGCTGTTATCGTCAGATCATGGGGCTGAACCCTCCTTTTGGGTTTAAAGCTTCGCTTGCAAACCAGTTCATCAACAAAGCCCTAAGTTTCAAGCCAAAGCTGATAATTCTTATTGTTCCCAAGGAAACAGAAAGGTACTGCTTTTCTCTTTATTCATCCCCATATAGCTTTCTGCTTCTCTTAATCTCCAACAATATTCCACACTTGATGATGTGTAGGTTGGATAAAAAATACCCACCTTATGAGCTAATATGGGAGGATTCTAATCAGCTCGCAGGAAAGGTATGTTTGGACTGTTCCCCTTGAGAACTCCTATACTTTAACGCTGATGATAGAATTTCGTTCCTGATGTTTCTTTTGGAAAATTACGCAGTCGTTCTATTTGCCTGGATCGTTTGATGCTGATAATAAGCAGATGGATCAGTGGAATCTATCACCTCCTCCTCTTTCTCTATGGAGCCGTAGTGATTTTGCTCAGAAACATAATGAGATTGCTAAATCAAAGGGGCACCTCTGCAGCAGAAGACCGTGCTATAATGATTCACAAAGGGACAACGCAGGCAATGCATATATGAGCACCAGTGGCGATTTGGAAATGGGCAGTGAGGGTGAGGCGTGCATCCCTGACGAAGAAATGCAAGGAGAGCGACAAGCAGAAGCCTCCGTGATAGACCAGTTGTTGGCTGACACATACCATGATACCACTAGTTCTCCAGGTGACTACTGGACTGATACCAACGGCCGATCAGGGCAACCTCGCAACTATGATACTCCAGGTGGAAATGACCCTCCAACCCATGAGTATTTTGCAGTCAGGGCAGCTGAATCTGACATGAGCATTTCGTTGTCAGGCAGAAGTGCTTCTCGGAATCAAAACCAAACTGTGTCAACCTCTGATCATGAGCCTACCAACGATCATATTGCAAGTGTATCTGCCAAGCAACCAACCGATCCTGCTGATTGTGACGAGGTAACATCAGCTGATGCCCAGCATGGGCTGGGAGACCCACCGTCTGCACCAGAAAATGCAGCTGGAGTTCAATACCGAATCCTGGAAGACTCCCCACCTGAGGAAGGACAGCGAATCCTGGAAGACTCCCCACCTGAGGAAGGACAGCGAATCCTGGAAGACTCCCCACCTGAGGAAGGACAGCTGACACCTGAGGATGCACAGCTGAATGATTTGTCGTCTACAGATGGAAATGCAGCTGTTGTGCAGATGCTGGAGGAGTCGCCACTTGAAGCGGATGCTCCAGTGGCTGCAGCGAATCTGCCACTAGCGCATACCTTCCCGGGGCTGCAGTTTGCAAGCGCTCCCACGTGGCCTGGATGCTACGCCGCTCGTGAAGTTCTGTCCCGAGGCATGGGCTACCCGACCTTCCATCAGGGAGCCTCCTACAATTTGCTTGAGAAGTAACACTAACCAAGCAAGCAAAGTCGATGCCATCTTTTGTTAGCAATGACCGGTTGACTTTCTTGCTTTAACCTGGCCAGGACGTCGAGAAAGAAAGGGAAACCAGCGCCTCTTGTCATGTGTGTAAGTGGAAGAAGACACCAAGTAGCTGCTTATGTTCCTCGGCTTATCTTAGGGCCTCTTTGATTCATAGGATTGCAAAAACATAGGAATAGGGAAAGCGTAGGATTGGAATGGCATGTCCATTATCCCTATGGGATTTGAGTTTGTTTGATTGTGCCACGAGAAAAACAAAGGATTTCTTCCAAGAGGTTGGAGTGGATGTTAAAATTCCTGTGAAATGTAGTACAAATGAATCTTTGGGAAAAATCCTACAGGATTCAATCCTACGAATCAAACGATCAACGTAGGAAAAATTCCTAAGGATTCTAATCCTTCAAAGATCCTATGAAAACCCTTTGAATCAAAGAGACCCTTACAGGTGTGAGCTTGTTTATCTTCTGCGGCCAGCTTTAAAGTGCTGAGGTTGTGTGTGCACCTGCACTAATTTTGAACTAAAACTGTATCAAGAGTCATTGTGATGATGCTTGTTGACATCGTGTTTGTTTGGCATTGTGGCTGCTTTTTGCTAAGCCTAAATTTTGCCCCGAGAGCATCCTTTCGTCGAATTTAGCTGTCATTGCTCCTGGCCTGTTGCTTTCGTATTTGTTACCGTGATTTCTTGTTCCAAGTCTCAGTTTGCTATGGTGGCCATCCCTCATATTCAGAATTTTTGCTTCTTATTGCACGATGCAGCAATGGTGTAGCAATCAAGTGACTAATATATACAGTAGTAGAACAGCATTAGACTAGACTGCTTGCCTCTAATATATAATCCCCCGTTCCTAAATATTTGTCTTTCTAGAGATTTCAACAAGTGACTACATACGAAGTAAAATGAGTGAATCTACATTCTATATACATCTATGTAGTATATACATCCGTATGTGGTAGTTCATTTGAAATCTCTAAAAAGACAAATATTTAAGAACGGAGGGAGTACATCAAGATTTGTCCGTAAGAGTAGCTTCCTGTCTCTGCTATATGTTGGAATGGTGAGCCAGCGGCGACAACGCTGCGTTGGATGCTAACATAGGTGTAGAGCAGAACCGTGTGGACGCGAGCGTGGGAAGTTGGAGCAGAAGCTGTCCATGGATGGGCAGCGTTACTCACTAGTGGCAGTGGGTATGGGTGGAAGACCCGGGCCGATGTCGTTGGATTCGGTCACGGGAACGTCTGACCGGCGACTCCCGACCTGGAGACCCACACGTGCAGCGCCCTGAAACGGGAGTATTATTATCCCAGGCAATTATGAGTGTCTTCCGTTTTGTACGAATTTTATCCGTTTAGGTCGGCGGATTTTATCCGTTTAGGTCAGCGAAATGGACACAAGCATCTACTCTTAATCGCCGGTGCCTCCAACAGGCCCGTCGCATCCCAATTTGTCTGTTTTTTGGACTTGAAATTTGAACGCGAACAAGAGCAAGTAATCTACCGCCCCCCGCGTCGTCTCCCTGGAGGCGGCTCTGGAGGCGGCTCGGGCAGGAACCCTAGCCACCGCCGCCGGCGTGCCGCCCTCGCCACCTTCCCTCGCTGCTGCCGGCACTCATCGGGCAAAGCTTGTCGGCGGCGACGGGATCCATTCCCTCACGCTCGGGCCTCTGCTCGCCCCCCCCCCCCCCGCGCACTGGATCTCATGGTGGTCGCGGCTGCTCCGCAGGGGCTGCCGCCGGTGGTCCTCTCCCCCGCGAATCGGTTCCCCTGCTCCCGGCCTTGACCTCCCTCGCACCTCGGTGACCCCCAACCCCCCGACGCTGGATCTTGGGGTGGCCGCCGCACCTCGTGCCGGCGTTGCTACGGGTTCCTGTTCGTCGGTGGTCCTCTCCGCCACGCCACGACGTTGTCTCCCCTGTCCCTCCAGTACCACCTCCTCCTCTAGCACCCCCTCTCCTCCAATCTTTGCCTGCTCTACCTCGGGCGACCCCTATCCCCCGGCACTTGTTGCAGCCAGGTCCACCGGCCTCTTCTCTCCCGGTGGCTTGGTCCATGCATGCTTCGCTCTCTCTCAGGCTAGCTGGTGGCGGTGGTTCTGGGCAGTGGCGGCTCTTGTGTGTACAACGGGATTGCGGTTGGTGGCGGGTTCGGCGGCGCCCGGTGCCTCCTCTATTCGACGACGGGTGGAGCTTGCCTCCCTGCAGTAGTGGCTCCAGCCAGTGGTGGTTCCCACATCTCCGAATCTTCCTGCGACATTGGGATTGTTCGGTCAGACCGGGGCGAAATCCCTGCACAGATGTGCTGGCAGCGGCGACACCTGCGGGTGCTGTCTCCTTCATGAAGGCGCTGCCGTGGCCTTATCCGTGCCCATCTTCGAGCACCGGGGGAAACTCTAGATCCGGTTCTCTAGATCGGACGGCAACGGCGTCTCAACGCTGTCACCTTCATTAAGGTGTTGTCTTGGCTGCTCGTGGCGTCCTGGGTTTTTGATTTGGAGTTGTCGGGTGCCGTGCTTGGTGTGGGTGCTTCTCCAGGCATGGGCATCTGGGGCACAATGTACGACATCGTCGGCTCTTCCTCCATGGTTCCTTCCTCAGGCCTGGCTGTGTCCTACAACCCACTTGCCGATTCTTCTAGGCGCTTCTGGTGGGGGGTACGTTGATCCGGTCGGCTCTTGAGTCGTAGCCACGTGTTGTGGGTGCCTCGCGTTGGTCATGACGCGGCCTTGGTATCTTATGTCTCGTCTCCTCACCTTTCTTGGTTGGAGTTCGAGCTAGGCTAGTTTTGGGCTGTGTTGTTTCTTTTCTGTTTTCCCACATTTTGGTGTGGTGTACTCCTTTCATCTCTATGTAATGTTCTTTCTTTGTAACGTTCTCTTCTCCCTATCAATGAAATGATACGCAATCTTTGCGTATTCGCGAAAAAAAATTGAACGCAAATAGACAATGCAAAAATAATTTAAAGACATTAATATAAACATAAATGTCCACAAAAGGCCAGTCCAACACATTTCTTAACTAAACTTAAAATTAAAAGACATAAAAAACTAGACAGCCCGTCGCCGCCGTCGTCTTCAGTTGCCGTTGCCGTCGTCGCCGCCCGTGAGGTCGATGTAGGCTGGCGGAGTCCAGAGGTGGGCTTGCGGCCCCAGCCAGGCGGAAGGCGACTGCGGTGGCGCCTACACAACCTCTAGCTGTGGCGGCGATGGTGACCACGTGTTGGGTTCCACATCATGGGCTCCTCCCCCTCCACCTCCATGGCTTCCCCCTTGACCACGACGTCGAGCTCCGGGATGACGACGTCGCCGGCCGCGAACACGGCCAACATCACATCGAGGTCCTCCCATTGGCGCTCATCGTGGGTGTGGATGGAGTCCTCCATCACCCACCTCACAAGCTCCGCCTCGTCCTCGGCGGTCATCAGAGCAGGTAGTGGCGGGGACGGCGACGAGGAAGGAGTGGGAGTGACGCCGCGTACTAGCCTAGCTCGCGCTGCTGGGGCGGGCTGGGAGCGCTCGCACGACTGGCAGAGATCGCCCACGGGGGGCTCGGAGCATGGCCGACAAAGAAGGATTGCTGTCGCAGATCATGCTTGTCGCGGAGCCAAGTATCCCATATCGGGAAGTCCACAGCGTACCTCGCATCGTCGGCGAGGTCCGGCGGGCACGGCCGTCCACCGGGATCGGTGGAATGGGCACCCGATCCGCGGAGAGATGCCAGTTATTGGGGATGTGCATGTCGCTCCATGGTAGCGGCGTGCCCGTCTCCAAGTTCGCTTGCATATCTCCGCCTTGACGTACGACCACATGCGTGCTGCAGCTGCCGGCGGTGAGATGTAGAACGCGGGAGGTGGAGGTGGTGAAGGAAATATGCCCTAGAGGCAATAATAAAGTTGTTATTTATATTTCCTTATATCATGATAAATTTTTATTATTCATGCTAGAATTGTATTAACCGGAAACTTAGTACATGTGTGAATACATAGATAAAACAGAATGTCCCTAGTATGCCTCTACTTGACTAGCTCGTTAATCAAAGATGGTTAAGTTTCCTGACCATAGACATGTGTTGTCATTTGATGAACGGGATCACATCATTAGGAGAATGATGTGATCGACAAGACCCATCCGTTAGCTTAGCATAATGATCGTTTAGTTTTATTGCTATTGCTTTCTTCACGACTTATACATATTCCTCTGACTATGAGATTATGCAGCTCCCGAATACCGGAGGAACACTTTGTGTGCTATCAAACGTCACAATGTAACTGGGTGATTAGAAGGTTGGAAAAAGCGGTAGGCGTAAGCGAGGCGGTTCGCCTTCGCCTAGTGCCTAGGCGTTGCTTAAGAGCCCTAGGCGCGGCCTAGACGGTAATATAGCTTATACTATCAGGGTTATTGGGTTATTATATGTGTATTGATGTTAATTTAGGGCAGATAAATAAGAAAAGTACTAGCTACTAACATTTGAATGTGTCATGTTTGGCATTTTAGTGCAATATGTCATGATTTCTCGCTTGGGTAAACAATTTGTTACTTACCCTGCCTAGACTTCCATTTATGCCCTAGGCGAAGCGTTTGGCCATCGCCTAGCGCCTAGGAGTGCCTAAGCGCCTCCTAGGCACTGCCTTTTCCAACAGAGTTATAAAGATGCTCTATAGGTGCCTCCGATGGTGTTTGTTGAGTTGACATAGATCGAGATTAGGATTTGTCACTCCGAGTATCGGAGAGGTATCTCTGGGCCCTCTCGGTAATGCACATCACTATAGGCCTTGCAAGCAATGTGACTAATGAGTTAGTTACGGGATGATGCATTACGGAACGAGTAAAGAGAGTTACCGGTAACGAGATTGAACTAGGTATGAGGATACCGACGATCGAATCTCGGGCAAGTAACATATCGATGACAAAGGGAATGACGTATGTTGTTATGTGGTTTGACCGATAAAGATCTTCGTAGAATATGTGGGAGCCAATATGAGCATCCAGGTTTCGCTATTGGTTATTGACCGGAGATGTGTCTCGGTCATGCCTACATAGTTCTTGAACCCGTAGGGTCCGCACGCTTAACGTTCGATGACGATTTGTATTATGAGTCTCGTGTTTTGATGAACCGAAGTTTGTTCGGAGTCCCAGATAAGATCACAGACATGACGAGGAGTCTCGAAATGGCCGAGACATAAATATTGATATATTGGAAGGTTATGTTTGGACACTGGAATGGTTTCGGATAGGTTCGGGCATTTTCCGGAGTACCGGGGGGTTACCGGAACCCCCCGGGGGATTAATGGGCCACAATGGGCCTTAGTGGAGAAGAGAGAGGGCCGGCCAGAGGTGGCGCACGCCCTCTTGCCTAGTCCGAATTGGACAAGGGGAGGGGGCGGCGCCCCCTCCTTCCTTCTCTTCTTTCCTCTTTCCCTTCTTCTCTCCTACTTGGACTAGGAAAGGGGGGGGGGCGAATCTTACTTGGACTAGGAGTCCAAGTAGGACTCCCCCCATGGCACGCCACCTCCTAGGGCCGGCCACCTCTCCTCCCCCTTTACATACGTGGGAGGGGGGCACCCCAAAGGCATACCAAAAAGTTTCTCTTAGCCGTGTGCGGTGGCCCCCTCCACTGTTACACACCTCGGTCATATCGTCGCAGTGCTTAGGCGAAGCCCTGCGCCTGTAACTTCATCATCACCGTCACCACGCCGTCGTGCTGACGGAACTCTCCCTCGGCCTCAACTGGATCAAGAGTTTGAGGGACGTCACCGAGCTGAACGTGTGCAGATCGCGGAGGTGCCGTACGTTCGGTACTTGGATCGGTTGGATCGAGAAGACGTTCGATACATCAACCGCGTTACTAAAGGGGGGGGGGGAGGATAGTGTGCCACATATCCAAAATGATATGCAAAGCAGTTATAGAAGAGAGAGAACAATATGATGACCCAAGGAGAAAATGATGCTACGCGCGTGGACCTATCCAAAATGATTACCAACCTGCACTAATTTTGAACTGAAATTGTATCAAGTGTGCCGAGGTCGTGTGTGCACCCGCACTAATTTGAATTGAAACTTTCCCAAAGGCCTTTTGTGGCACCTGGGCTCTTCGGCATCAGTCCGACCAGCTCTCGGGCCGGTTGGTGGCTAGGTCGATCGTGACGGCAATGATGTGTGGAGGTTCATGATCACTCCACCATCGATGATGGTCATTTTGGTGATCACTCTGGCCTACGGCTGCGGCCTCGCTTCAGACCGTAGTCGAGATGGAAAGGTTTTTGTAAGAGTTTCATCTCTGCAAATCCTATAGTTGACTTCGGCGGTGAAACAAAATCTATGGACAAAGTCTTGACACAGGGGGTGGTTGTGCAGCGGCGGTGGTCACATCACATGTAGGTGTTGGGATCATGGGAAAGTGGTGGCTGCTACTTTTTGAGCTTGCGTTGGTTTTTCCCTTGAAGAGGAAAGGGTGATGAAGCAAAGTAGAGATAAGTATTTCCCTCAGTTTGAGAATGAAGGTATCAATCCAGTAGGAGGTACACGCAAGTCTCCAATCTATGCACCTGCACAAACAATCAAACAATTGCAATCAACGCGATAAAGGGGTTGTCAATCCCTTCACGGCCACTTGCAAGGATGAGATCCGATAGAGATAGATATAAAATATTACTAAAAGTAGAGATAGATATAGGCATCACGTTCGTGTCAAGTAGACCGAAACGATTATGCATCTACTACTATTATTCCACACATAGACCGACTCTTGCCTGGATCTAGAGTATTAAGTTCATAAGAACAGAGCAACGCTTTAAGTAAGATGACATGATGTAGCGGGATGAACTCAAGCAATATGATGAAAACCCCATCTTTTTATCCTTGATGGCAACAATACAATACGTGCCTCGCTACCCCTATGATGTCACTGGGTGAGTACACCGCAAAATTGAACCCAAAACTAAGCACCTCTCCCATTGCAAGAAGAACCAAATCTAGTTGGCCAAACCAAACCGATAATTCGAACAGAAATACAAAGATAACAAATCATGCATATAAGAATTCAGATAAGACTCAAATAATATTCAAAGATAATCTAATCATAAATCCACAATTCATCAGATCTCGACAAACATACCACAAAAGAATATTACATCAGATAGATCTCCAAGAACATCGAGGAGAACATTGTATTAAAGATCAAAAAAAGAGAGAGAAGAAGCCATCTAGCTACTAGCTATGGACCCGTAGGTCTGTGGTAAACTACCCATGCTACATCGGAAGGGCAATAGGGTTGATGTAGAAGCCCTCCGTGATCGAATCCCCCTCCGGCAGGGTGCCAAAAAGTCTCCAAGATGGGATCTCATGGGAACAGAAGGCTACGGCGGCGAAAAAGTATTTTGATGGACGCTTGTGGTCGTTTGGGAATATTTGGGAATTTATAGCAAAATAATTAGGGTTGGAGGAGCCCTGTGAGGCCCATAAGCCAGGGGCGCCCCCCTAGGGTGTGCCCTGAGGGCTTGTGGAGCCTTGGGACTCTTCTGGCCCCCTCTCCAAGTGTGATGGGTGTCTTATGGTCCAAGAAAAATCATCGCGAAAGTTTTATTCCGTCTGGACTCCGTTTGATATTCCTTTTCTGTAAAACTCCAAAACAAGGAAAAACAGAAACTGGCACTGGGCTCTAGGTTAATAAGTTAGTCCCAAAAATAATATAAAATAACATATTATTGCATATAAAACATCCAAAATAGATAATATAATAGCATGGAACAATAAAAGATTATAGATACGTTGGAGATGTATCGAGCATCCCCAAGCTTAATTCCTGCTCGTCCTCGAGTAGGTTAATGATAAAAACAATTTTTTTGATGTGGAATGCTACCTAACATATTTATCCATGTAATTTTTTTATTGTGGCATGACTATTCAGATCCATAAGATTCAAAACAAAAGTTTAATATTGATATGAAAACAATAACACTTCAAGCATACTAATAAAGCAATCATGTCTTCTCAAAATAACATGGCCAAAGAAAGTTATCCCTACAAAATCATATAGTCTGTCTATGCTCCATCTTCATCACACAAAGTATTAAATCATGCACAACCCCCGATGACAAGCCAAGCAATTGTTTCATACTTTTGATGTTCTCAAACTTTTTCAACTTTCACGCAATACATGAGCGTGAGCCATGGATATAGCACTATAGGTGGAATAGAATATGGTGGTTGTGGAGAAGACAAAAAGAAGGAGAAAGTCTCACATCAACTAGGCATATTAACGGGCTATGGGGATGCCCATCAATAGATATCAATGTGAGTGAGTAGGGATTGCCATGCAACGAATGCACTAGAGCTATAAGTGTATGAAAGATCAAAAAGAAACTAAGTGGGTGTGCATCCAACTCGCTTGCTCACGAAGACCTAGGGCAATTTGAGGAAGCCCATCATTGAAATATATAAGCCAAGTTCTATAATGAAACATTCCCACTAGTATATGAAAGTGACAACATAGGAGATTCTCTATCATGAAGATCATGGTGCTACTTTGAAGCACAAGTGTGGTAAAGGATAGTAGCATTGCCCCTTCTCTCTTTTCTCTCATTTTTTTTTCATTTTTTGGGCTTCTTTTGGCCTCTTTTATTTTTTTGTAAGTATTCTCTCGCATAATGTTGGTTTGATGCTAAATGCATATGAGCAAGAGTGGATCACTTTCCATCTCTTGGACCAAGACTTCATCATCACTCTCGATGAGTGGTGTAATCACTTTGGCTTCACCAACAATGTTGATGATATTTGATATGTTTATGATTTCACTAACCCGCACCTGAGGCAATCCTTCATCCAGATGAGCATTCATGACTCAAGAGCCAGTAGCATTGAAAGTCCCGCTATACGTTATTTCTATTATGTTATCATTAACTCATTGCAGGCACGAGGAGAAGTTTCTAAGGTGAATGATGAGAACATGCTAGTTCTCTGGAAAGCAGCAAACCTTGACATTGGTTATTGGCCCAACCTAGGGGCAATAATTTTCGTACACGTCGCACATCAAGCAAATCATGCATAAGGAGATATCGTGTGTGGAGGAGTGATCACCATGTGGGGCAACTCCCATGGTCTCAACTACAACCACCTCTGCCCCATTATCAGTAACAACGTTGTTAATATTCGTGTTCTCACTAGCGCTGGAATGGTAGTAGTTAGCTGTGGTCTTCATTGCATCAAAATTCTTGGAGTGGCATACTTGTTGCCCACTCCTATGCCTAAACGTTTTTCCATAGAACATGGGAAATTGCATTATGTTCCATAGGCATGAGATGCAACTTTTGACCAAGAAGTCCCGGAACCTGAACAAGTAGATGAGGAAGAACTTGCCACCTATGGAGAAGAGGAGCAACCCCAAGAACATCCACAACAAGAAGCCTACACCACCTATGCGGACCTTTACAGTTTGCAGGGCTCCATCAATGATATGAGCAACCTTGTCGTGTCCCTTCGAGGCACGTCCGCCTACATGAATTCAAGCTTCTCCAACTGGAGCCATGGATGGGCTTGTGACCAACCGCCACAGTGATTCCGCCGGTTTGGGCTTGCAAAAGCTTAAGCTTGGGGGAGGTAATCTGCATGTCTACATCAAGATGTGGCGGTATTTAAAGAAATTTAATGAGGTTGTACTTAAGCTCATGTAGCTTCAAAACACTCGTGTTGGACTATTCCAAAACTTTGCTTTTATTTGCTTTCTTTTTTGTTTTACCTTTGCGGTTTTTCGTGCAAGTTAGTTTACAATAACCCAAAAAAAAACCAAAAATAGAATAAGCTTTGCTTTCTTCTTGCTCTTTTTATCACTTGGAGTTCGTTTGCATTTTTGTTTTTGGAGTTGATCTACGCCGAACAACGAGGAATGAATGAATAAGGAAGTGGAGTGTAAATTCACAACCGTGAAGGTATGTCCCATGACTCCCATCTTTTGCACATGGAATACTTAGGGTAGATGTAGTAGTATTATGTGTGATATGTGGAGGAGGAAGTAAGTATTGATAATTAAGACAAAGGTTTTGTTCTAGTAGCTGAAATAATCTGGTAGCCGTTGTTCTATTTAGTCTAGATAACGAAGACTTGTCGTGGGACTGTTTTTAAATGAATATATCTTAACTTAAAATAACCATGCACAAGAGTAAGTCTTCAAAGACTTGGGTGTTGAGAAAAATTGAAGAGAAGATGATGTTTAAAATGCTCAACCCCTTGTTGTTAATTTTAATAGACTTGATAGCACTTGTGGGTTAAATTGTCTAGAGAAACTTGGTTGAAGGGTGAACGAGATTATGCCAAGAATCTGTGTTGTATCTCTCACATGGCGCTTCAGCTCCTCACTGGTAATATGGCCCCGCTACTGTATGCATGTGTACGTCTGTAAATGTGGCTTCGTCACCTTTGTTGATGTTATGATGAGGACTCTGCTAGCCAATGAACGATCCACCAGAGCAACAACTCGGATTTCGGCTATGAGTTTGTTACTGTATGTAGTGGCAACACTGCAAACGAATATTATTCAGCTTTCTCTTGAATGGGTGTGTATGTGGTAAATAAATGGGATTGATCAAAAGAGCTCGAAAGAGACAAATATGAAAGGTCCATAGTTCCCAAAGATTAAGCCAGAGTGAAATTCTATGCATGATGACTTATTTGGCATAATACCTTCACGTGACAACCAAAGTTTCAGCAAACAATGATTGAAATTAAGTGCATGAGAGCCTCGAGGATGAGATGATTGTGGGAATGTTTATGAGCACTTTAGCATCATGTTTTCTACATGCCGTTCACTCCCCTATTTATGCTTTTATGGCTCTATCAAAGAAAAACTCTTCTGTGCATTCCCGACAAGCAAGTGTTGTCTAGAACAAATAGAATCGAGTGTTGCAAAGCAGTTTTATCTAGTAGATCAAAAGTTTTGTCCTGATTATCTTTGCTTTCCTAACACTTGCACAATAACCATGCCACTTCTACAACTATACTAAGTTTTCAGGTCAAGAAGCAGAGGGCTATCTAGGCGTATCGATCGTAAGTGAACTAAAAACTTCTCGCTAGTTTGGTTTAAACATGTGAGTTCCTTATGATTCGGATTTCTCTCTATGTTGCTCGAGGACGATCAAGTTTAAGCTTGGGGGGAGTTGAAGAGTGATATTTTCACACTCATTCACCCTTTGTTTCAACCGATATATTTCATTAATACCGAGATATTGGCTGCAATATTGCTACTAGTGACTAATGAATGCAAAGGATTCCACAAATCCTCTCTTTGATGTGTTTCCATAGGAAATGGGCTAAAAGGGGAACAAATCACGTTTGAACATGGAAATTAGTGGAAATGAGGAAAGAAGAAATCATCAGGAGGCACACCAGCGAAGGTACAACACAAAAGACGATGTTTCATACGGGCGCTCGGTCGTATGACGTGAATTCCGAGGTGTCTCGTCCACTTGAGCAACATTTATAAAGGGCTCCCCATCAAAACATCAAAAGAGAAGCATTTAGCGAAGCCAGAAAAGAACCATCGCCACCCCCTTCACAAATCCTAGCTGCCGCCATTTCCATCGCCATAGCCGCCATCACCATCATACACTTGTGCAATGACGTCCTATACAAACGGTATTAGCCCCTTTCCGCGATAGAGTTTTAACCGTCGCCTTGCCTATGTGTGCGATAGGGGGGGGGGTCCATCCCACATGACCTAGAAATCGTCCGTGATAGGGAGTAGGAATGCATATGTTTAGCAGAACTAGGCGTATGCGATGCCGACATCCATCCGAAACGTTAGTCATCACACAACTTTTTGCGATATATCAAATTTCCCAAACGCTCCATCCTTGCTACTCATGTGGGATGGAATTAACATTGCACGCGCTATTCGGTGGGGTAACATTTATGATGGGCTCCCCATCACAAAGAGATCATGATTGTAAAGCGTGTATGATAAGGAGACTATCACACACATTCACTTTTTCCGAACCATATGCAATATATAATTAAGAAGATAAGTTAATCATCATACGCGTGTAGGATGACTTTACGAAACGTCCGACTGTTGTACTCGTGTCGTATGGGATAACTATCATCTATCACACACGCTATTCTGTGGTGCAACATTTATGATGCGTACGACACCACAAACAGTTCATGATTGTAAAGCATGTACGATAAGGCGACTATCACAAACATTTAGTTTGGTTGCACCATTTGTGAAATTTTCTGACATCACACAAGCTTTGCAAACGACAATTGTGTGCATGGTCGTGCTACTTGTGAGCCGCGTTGGGATTCTCCCCGAAGAGGAAGGGTGAAGCAGTATAGTAGAGATAAGTATTTTGCTCAGTGAGAAGCAAGGTTTATGGAACCAGAAGGAGCACCAACCAAATCCTAGTGAACAACACCTACACACACAAAAGCAAATACTTGCACCCAACGTGGGCAAGAGGATTGTCAATCCCCTTGAACTTGTTACTTGCAAGGATCAAATCTTGTATAGGTAGATAGATAAATTGCAAAACAAAAAAGTTAATAAATTGCAGCAAGATATTTTTGGTTTTTATAATAAGATTAAAGTAGACCTGGGGCCATAGTTTTCACTAGAGGCTTCTCTCTTGAAACAATATCATACAGTGGGTAGACAAATTGCTATTGGGCAATTGATAGAAAAGTGCATAGTTATGACATATTCATGGCAATGATCATGTATATAGGTATCACGTCCATGATAAGTAGACCGACTCCTGCCTGCATCTATTGCTATTACTCCACCAATCGACCGCTATCTAGCATGCATCTGTGGTATTAAGTTCATGACAAATAGAGTAACGCCTTAAGAAAGATGACATGATGTAAACGGAATAAACTCAAGCAATATGAATAATTATGAATAAACCCCATCGTTTTACCCTTAATAGCAACAACACGATATATGCCTCGCTACCCCTTCTGTCACTGGGTGAGACACCGCAAGATTGAACCCATTACAAAACATCTTTCCCACTGAAGATAAATCAGTCTAGTTGGCCAAACCAAAGGGATAGATCAAAGAGAAATACAAAGCTATAACAATCATGCATAATAAAGTTCAGAATAGACTTAGTTAGTTTCATTGAATAATCTAATCATAAAGCCACAATTCATTGGATCCCAACAAACACACCGCAAAAGAAGATTACATCAGATAAAACTCCAAGAAGATTGAGGAGACCATTTTATTAAAGATCAAAGAGAAAGAAGAAGCCATCTACATACTACCTATGGACCCGTAGGTCTATGGTAAACTACTCACGTATCATCGGAAGGCAATAAGTATGATGTAGAAGCCCTTCATGATTGATTCCCCCTCTGGCAGAGTACCAGAAAAGGCCTCCAGATGGGATTGAGGAAGAACAGAAGCTTGCGGAAAAAGTGTTTCGGGTGACTCTTTGTTGGTTTGGGCATTGAGGGAGTCCTGGATTAGGGGGTCCTCGGACAGCCGGACTATATCCTTTGGCCGGACTGTTGGACTATGAAGATACAAGATTGAAGACTTCCTCCCGTGTCCGGGTGGGACTCTCCTTGGCGTGGAAGGCAAGCTTGGAAATACGGATATGTAGATCTCCTCCCTTGTAACCGACTCTGTGTAACCCTAGCCCCCTCTGGTGTCTATATAAACCGGAGGGTTTAGTCCGTAGGACAACAACAATCATACCATAGGCTAGCTTCTAGGGTTTAGCCTCTACGATCTCGTGGTAGATCAACTCTTGTAATACTCATATCATCAAGATCAATCAAGCAGGAAGTAGGGTATTACCTCCATCGAGAGGGCCCGAACCTAGGTAAACATCGTGTCCCCCGCCTCCTGTTACCATCCGCCTTAGACGCACAGTTCGGGACCCCCTACCCGAGATCCGCCGGTTTTGACACCGACATTGGTGCTTTCATTGAGAGTTCCACTGTGTCGTCACCATAAGGCTTGATGGCTGCTTCGATCATCGACGACGATGCGATCCAGGGTGAGGCTTTCCTCCCCGGACAGATCTTTGTATTTGGCGGCTTCGTACTGCGGGCCAACTCGCTTGGCCATCTGGAGCAGATCGAAAGCTACACCCCTGGCTGTCAGGTCAGGTTTGGAAGCTTAAACTATACTGCCGATATCCACGGAGACTTGATCTTCGACGGATTCGAACCCATGACAGGTGCGCCGCACAGTCACGACGGGCATGACTTAGCTCTGCCGACGGACAGTGTTCGGGAGATCCCACCTGCAGCTACTCCGGCTTTCAATCCAGAGCAGATTCCGCCGTCCGAGGACGGGTGGATTGACCCCGCCACGGAGGCCGCACACTCAGCGGCGATAGAGCCGAATACTGACTTCACCTCTTATGAGACCCGTGTTGCCAGACACTTGGATTCGTCCCCGGCCACGGGCTCCGAACCGCCTGCGTCCGTGCCCATCGAATCTGATTGGGCACCGATCATGGAGTTTTCCTCCGCGGATATCTTTCAGCACTCACCACTGGGCGACGTGCTAAACTCATTGAGGTCTCTCTCCTTGTTAGCAGACCCTTGGCCGAACTATGTCCGGCTAGAATGGGATGCGGACGACGAAGAAATTCGCTGCCCACCCACCACCCACTTAGTAGCCACTGTCGACGATTTAACCGACATGCTCGATTTCGGCTCCGAAGACATCGACGGTATGGACGACGATGCAGGAGATGAACAGGAACCACCGCCCACAGGGCGCTGGACTGCCACCTCATCATATGATATATACATGGTGGACACCCCCAAAGAAGGCGATGACGATAAGACAACAGAGGATAATCCCTCCAAGAAGCAATCCAAGCACCGACGTCAGCGGCGCCGCTCTAAGTCCCGCCATAGCAAAAGCAGCGATACCGGCACAAGAGACAATAACGCTCCGGATAGTGCCGAAGACGACGACAATCCCCTCCAGCCAGACGAGCGGGAGGATGAACAAGCTAGCCCTCCGGAACAGGCAGCAGACGGAGAATCAGAGGATGACAATTACATGCCTCTCTCCGAAGATGAGGTGAGCCTCGGCGACGAACAATTTATCGTGCCTGAGGATCCCGTCGAGCAGGAGCGCTTCTAGCGCCGGCTTATAGCCACAGCAAACAACCTCAAGAAAAAGCAACAACAGCTTCGAGCTGATCAAGATCTGCTAGCGGATAGATGGACTGAAGTCCTGGCGGCCGAGGAATACAAACTCGAGCGCCCAACCAAGAGTTACCCATAGCGCAGGTTGCTACCCCAACTCGGGGAGGAAGCACTGAAACCTACATCACCAGCGTATGATGCGGCTGATCGGCCACCTCGTGGCCGAGACAGAGGGGCATATCAGCCCGAAGTCCAGCCCGCACCCCGCCGCCATTCAAACAAAAATACCAAGGCCTGGGGCAACACGCCAGACCTGCGAGACGTATTGGAAAACAAAGCACGACATGCAAGATCGATCTACGGATCACGGGGGCGTGCCCCAACGCGGGACGATGACCGTCACACCGGATATACTAAAAGAAAATCCGGCCGGGCCGAATACAGCACACAAGACTCGTATGAACTGCGTCGTGACATAGCCCGGCACAGAGGCGCCGCACACCCCCTATGCTTCACCGATGAAGTAATGGATCACGAATTCCCAGAAGGGTTTAAACCCGTAAACATTGAATCATATGATGGTACTACAGACCCCGCGGCATGGATAGAAGACTTCTTCCTCCACATTCACATGGCCCGCGGGGATGATTTACATGCCATCAAGTATCTCCCGCTAAAACTCAAAGGGCCGACTCGGCATTGGCTCAATAGCTTGCCGGCAAACTCCATCGGAAGTTGGGAGAGCCTGGCAGATGCATTCCTGGATAATTTCCAGGGCACCTATGTGCGACCGCCGGATGCTGACGATTTAAGTCATATAACTCAGCAGCCAGGGGAATCGGCCAGGAAATTCTGGACCCGGTTCCTAACTAAGAAGAACCAAATTGTCGACTGTCCGGATGCAGAGGCCTTAGCGGCATTTAAGCATAACACCCGTGACGAATGGCTCGCCCGGCACCTCGGCCAAGAAAAGCCAAAATCCATGGCAGCCCTCACGACACTTATGACCCTCTTTTGCGCGGGCGAAGATAGTTGGTTGGCTCGTAGTAACAATACAGCAAGCAAACCTGGCACATCAGAGGCCAGGGATAGCAACGGCAAACCATGACGCAACAAACACAAGCACCGCAAATATGGTGAAAATGCCGAAGATACGGGAGTTAATGCTGGGTTTAGGGGCTCAAAGTCCGGTCAGCGGAAAGGGCCACTCAAAAATAACAATTCGGGTCCATCCAGTCTGGACTGCATACTCGATCGCCAATGCCAAATTCATGGCACCCCAGGAACGCCAGCCACCCATACCAACAGAGAATGCTAGGTCTTCGAACAAGCCGGCAGGGCAGGCGCCAAAAACAGAGAAGGGGGGTCTCAAAGCGATGATGGCGACGAAGAGCCCAGATCACCGAACATAGGAGGGCAAAAGAAATTTCCCCCGCATATTAAATCGGTGAATGTGGTAAACAACACCCAAATTCCCAACTCGGACCGGATATGCACCCTTAGGGATGCCGACTTAACGGAACTAGTCGTCCCACAATATAAACTAGGGCCGGTCACCTTCAACCACACGGATCGTCCGGTTAACGCCAATCAGGGCAATCCAGCTGCACTAGTCCTCGACCCAATAATTGACGGGTTCCACCTCACACGAGTCCTTATGGACGGAGGCAACAGTCTAAATCTGCTTTACCAGGACACAGTGCGCAAGATCGGCATCGATCATTCGGTGATCAAACCCACTGTCGGATGTGGGGTTCCGGCAAACCCTTAAGGTTCGAACATTGGGGTGCGCACGAAGTCCTTCCCTCCTACCGATCTACGCCTAGTTCTCTAAGATCTCGCGGACGAACTCGACGAACTCGCAACACAGAAAGACACGAGGTTTATACTGGTTCGGGCCACCGTTGTGGTGTAATACCCCACTCCAGTGTGGTGGTGGTGGATTGCTCTTGGGCTGATGAATAGTACAAGGGAAGAACAACCTCCTGAGGTTGAGGTGTTCTTGTGGCTAGGCTCTCGATCGGGTTGGATCAAGCTAAGATGAGATGCCTCTACTATGGTGGCTAGCTCTACTTATATAGGCCCTGGTCCTCTTCCCAAATATTGAGCGGGAAGGGAGCCAACAACGGCGCGCAAATTTGAAGGGGGACAGCTAGTACAAGCTATCCTGACAAAAGCGGTCTTCGCCTGCGAAAAGCTCTGGTGGTGATGCCGTCTTGGGCCCCACGATGACCTCCGTCTTGTCGTCCTCCTGGTCTTGGTCTTGTTGCACCAATATAGCAACCTTTGCCTGATGCCTCGGTACTCTTCGCCCGTGCTGGCCTCCTTAGCACCAAAGAGGAAATAAGGACGCTGCGCGCGCTGGCACCCGCCTGGTGCCGTTCGTCATGGCTCACGTCACGAGAGCCTCGTGAGGTTTGCCCTGCCTTGATATCTCCGCTCCTCGTGAGCCTGCCTGGCTAGGCTACTCCAGAGGAGGTCTTGCGTCGTCCGCCTCGCGAAGGTCTTGGATGCCTTGTTGATGAAGATGGGCCGTACGGCCTGCTGCCCAGCCACGCTGTGGGCCGCAGGCAGGCAAGTCTGGGGACCCCCGTTCCCAGAACGCCGACAGTAGCCCCCGGGCCCAAGGTGCGCTCGGGCTTGGCTTCGCGGCGAAGCCAAGGGTCAAGTTCGGAGCACCGCGGGTCCCAAAAGCGTGCGGCCTCGGTTGACGCGTGGCGGTTGATTGGACGTGGGCGTCTTCGCTTCCCCATGTTGCCTCGGCAACTGCACGACTTGACAAGTCCCTGCGGCATGCAAGGAAAACCATCATTACCTGCGATCGTGGGAGACGCCGGTTGGCCTCCTCTTGCTATAAATGGGGAGGGGAGCGGAGCCCCCGTCGCCCATCTCTTCCTTGCTTGCTTGCTTCTTTGCGTCATTGCTCGTAGTGCCTCCGATGGCCCCACGAAGGAAGTTCTCTGCCGCCGAGAAGGGGAAGGCCCCTCACGAGGGCCCCGGTTCCCCGGCGCCCAAGCGCGGTCGCGGCCGTCCGCGCAAGCACGCCGCGACCCCCGCCGTGGCCCACTGTCGAGGCGGCGCTGCGGCACGCGAAGGGGATCGTCCCAACCATGGTGGTTAAGCTGACGAGGGGAGGCGCGCAATGGTGGCGCGGCCTCCTCGCCCGCGCTTCCATTCAATGGAAGTGTTGCCGGAGTTCGTCGTCTGGTCAGAGAACCCGGCCGGCAGCTGGCTCCAGCTTCCGCGCTTCTTTGTCGATGAATTGCCGGCCCCTGGTCCAGGCAGGCTCTAGTTACAGGCGGGTGGTTGCTGCAGCAAGGCCTCTTGGGTCGCGGTCGAGACTTCTGCCGCGGGCAACATAGCCTTGGCCTGCGGCTGGCAGGCGTTCGCCCGCACGCGCGGCCTGGGCAGGCGGTGCACGCTCCACTTCAAGTATGACGGTGGATCGACCCTCTATGTGAGGGTGTTCGGGGAAGATGGTCGCCGCGCCGGGTGCTGCCCCAAGATGAACGACGGTGAGGAGGTGCTCGGCCTTGGTGACGGTCGCGATGAGGATGAGGGCGAGCCTGCCCTTGGCGGCGACCGCGTCTCTTCCAGCTACGACGGCTCTTCCTTCGGTGACAGCTCCAGCAGCGGTGGCTACGACCAGCCGTCGCTGCGCCTGCTTCGAAGGAGGCAGCGGGTCATCTCGTCCCCGCGCCTCCGTGAAGCGCGAGGAGGGGTCTGGCTAGGCTCGGGGCGTCGCTAAGGGCCTGCCTCCGCGGATCGCTGCAACGCCGCTTTGTTTAGCTTTTTTCCTTTTTTCCTGCATCAGAAAACGAAACCAGCATGGGCCCAGAGGGGTGTGTATCGGACTGTGGTTCTTTGGTTAATGCACTGTGCGTGTTATTCCCATGCCGTGTTGTTATTTTGCGCAAAGATAACTTAACCTGGCGGGTTTGGGACGCCCTTCCCTCGCAAGGTGTCTGCATTTGCTCGGAAACTGCAAAAAATTCGTTAGGGGGTGCGCTAGAGGATCTGCCGTCCACCCACGCCTTGACTTGGCGCTTTGTATCACGGTACCCGAGGGGCACGGATTAGGAGAGATGTGCCAGCTTTCGGGCTCGAACGAGGGTGGCTCGCGAGAAGGCAGAGAGAAGAAAAATGCTCGCGAGGGCACCTGCCTAGCCCCCTCGCGAGGTATGCGAGAGAGAGAACATGAGCAAACCAGAGCCAAAAAATGCGGCAAAAGGCTAGGGAATCAAATCAGCAATGAACACCAAGAGCAACTTTGATTAAGGAAAAGCAAGCCAACTACGGAAAGCAAATGAAAAGCCGCGTCTGGCACCTAATCTAGTCTTCAAGTCTTCTCACCAGCGCGGAGCTAAGTGCTATCCACTAGGCGTGGGAGGGAGCCCCAGGGCCTGAGGCCGGCGCTCCTGAGACTCTGGGGCGTGTACAGCCCCACTCATTATTACGTGAGAGTGTCACGGGCGGTGATTCTTCACAGGCACCGGGCCTTCTTCACAGGCTCTGGGCCTTTCTTCTCAGGCTCTGGGCCTTGCTTCTCAGGCTCTGGGCCTTGCTTCATGGGTAGAACTTCCGGAGGTGCTGGATGTTCCAGGCGTTCTGGATGGGTATCCCATCCTGCGTTTCCAGGCGCGCTGCACCCGGCCTGGAGACATGGACGACCCTGAACGGGCCCTCCCACATGGGCGAAATCTTGTGCAACCCTTCTCTGGAGAGGACCCGCCTCAGGACGAGGTCACCCGTCTCGAGCGTCCTGTAGCGGATGTTGCGGCAGTGGTAACGCCGCAACGCTTGCTGGTACCTTGCCGCTCTTAATGCAGCTTCGCGACGACGTTCCTCCCCCAGCACGAGATCCATCCCCCGCACGGTGTCCTGCTGCGTTTCGTCGAACGCCAGGACCCGCGCGGAGCGATGCTTGACCTCGTGAGGGAGGACTGCTTCGGCTCCGTAGACGAGGAAGAACGGGGTCTCGCCCGTTGGCTTGGTAGCGGTGGTCCGGGTGGACCACAGCACGGACTGGAGCTCGTCGTGCCAGCCCCTGCCGCAGGCCTCCAACTTCTTCTTGAAGGTCCTGGTCTTGAGGCCCCTCAGGACCTCTGCGTTGGCGCGCTCAGCTTGACCATTTCTCCTGGGGTGGGCCACCGAAACGTAGCAGATCTGCATTCCAAGGTTAGCACAGTAGGTTTTGAAGAGGTTACTAGTAAACTGCGAGCCGTTATCTGTGATGATGCGGTTGGGGACCCCGAAGCGGCTCACGAGGCCCTTGATGAACTTGACGGCAGAGCCGGCCGGGATGGTACGGACGGCTTCCACTTCCGCCCACTTGGTGAACTTGTCGATGGCGACGTAGAGGTAGTGATAGCCCCCTGGCGCCCGTGGAAACGGTCCTAAAATGTCCAGCCCCCAGACTGCGAACGGCCACGTGAGCAGGATAGTTTGGAGGCCCTGAGCAGGCTGATGGATCTGCTTGGCGTGGAATTGGCAAGCTTCACAGGACTTCACCAGCTCGGCCGCGTCATTGAGTGCTGTAGGCCAATAGAACCCACTGCGGAAGACCTTGCCGACGAGGGTCCGTGACGACGAGTGGTGTCCGCAGTCACCGCCGTGTATGTCAATCAGCAACTCCCTTCCTTGCTCGCTGGAGATGCAGCGCAACGTGACATCGTTCGGTCGTTTCCTGTATAATTCGCCGTCTTGGATACAGTATGCCGTGGCTTGCCCGGCCACGCACTCCGCATCCTCTTCCTTCTCCAGCAGCTTCCCGTGCATCAGGTACTCTTTGAATTCCTTGGTCCAGCACTCCTCGTGGGGCTCGAGCGCCAAGAGCAGCCAAGCTCCTGAGGTCGGGCCACAGGCTGGGGCTCCCGTAGCCGGGGGCTGTGGAAGCTCCTCCCGAGGCTGAGTCGAGCTTGAAAGAGGTGGCATAGCTGATGGCTTGAAGAGCCGCTCTTCGAAGACGCCGGGCTCTTGCGGTTGCCGCTTGGATGCTCTCCTGGCGATGTCGTCGGCTTCCTTGTTGGTGGCCCGGGGCACGTGCTGCAGCTCCAGGCCTGAGAACTGCTTTTCCATCTTGCGCACCTCCACAAGGTAGGCCTCCATGTGCTCGTCCTTCGGCTCGTACACCTTGTTGGAGAAGTTGACGAGGAGCTGCGAGTCGCCTTTGACGGTGAGGCGCTTTACCCCTAGAGCCGCCGCAGCCTTCAGGCCAGCTATGAGGCCTTCGTATTCTGCGATATTTTTGAAGACCTTCTCGCCGTGCTGGAAGCAGAGTTGCACGGCGTAGTAGAGCTTGTCCTGAGTGGGTGAGATGAGCACTGCTCCAGCCCCCGCGCCCTGGTGCGCGAAGGCGCCATCGAAATACATGACCCAGCCGTCTGGTGCCTCGCTTTCTGGGGAGGTGGACCGGTCTTCTCCTTCCTCAAGAGCCGGGGCATCTGCCCATTCTGCCACAAAATCGGCGAGCGCGGCTCCCTTGATGACCCTGGTAGTGCTGAACTCCAACTGGAATGCTTGCAACTCGATGTTCCATTCAGCGACCCTTCCGGCTGAGTTAGGGCTCTTGAGTACCCTCTCCAATGGGTAGGCTGAGACGACCTTGATGGGGTGGCCCTGGAAGTAGTGCCGCAGCTTGCGCGAGGCCACCAAGAGTGCGAGCAGGTGCTTTTGCGGCATGGGGTAGCGCGCCCTCGCGTCCCGCAGTACGGTGCTGACGAAGTACACCGGGTGCTTGACGAGGGCTGGCACACTGTCGAGGCTCGGGTCCTGCGGAGATTGTGGCGTATCCTGAGGTGGTGGGTTTCCTGAGACCTGACTGTCCTCAGGAGCTTCTGCGATGTTGCCCTGCTGAGCTTGGTCTTCCGCCGCTGATGGCTTTGCTGCGCCTTCCTGACCCTGCGCTGCATCAGCTTCGGCTTGGCGCGACACACCCTTGTCTTGGCGCTCCTCCCGAACTGCCACCAGCGCCGCGCTGGTGGAGTACGGGGTGGCGGCAAGGTAGAGTACCAGAGGCTCGAGAGGTCGCGGTGCCACCATCACCGGGGGCTGGTGAGGTATTTCTTGAGGTCTGGAAGGCTCGGTCGGCCTCCGGGGTCCACTCGAACAGGCCCTTCTTCTTCATGAGCTTAAAGAAGGGTAAGGCATGCTCGCCCAGCTTGGAGATGAAACGCCCTAACGCAGTCACCCGCCCTGCTAGCTTCTGCATCTCCTTGAGGGTCTGTGGCGGGCTCATGTCTTCGATGGCCTTGATCTTCTCCGGATTCGCCTCGATCCCTCTGTGGGATACGAGGAACCCCAGTAGCTTGCCGGAGGGGACGCCAAACACGCACTTCTCCGGGTTAAGCCTCAAGTTCACTTGGCGCAAGCTCTCGAAGGTCTCCTCCAAGTCTTGGATCAACGTCCTCGCCTCGCGAGATTTGACCACTATTTCATCAATGTAGGCCTCTGTGTTCCTGCCGAGCTGCCTCCCCAAGGCGATGTGCATCAGCCGCTGAAAGTTTGCGCCCGCGTTGCGTAGCCCGAAGGGCATGCAGGTGTAGCAGTACACCCCACATGGTGTCAGGAAGGCTGTCTTCTCCACATCCTCCACCACCATCTTGATTTGGTGGTATCCAGAGAACGCATCCAGGAAACATAGCAAGTCACACTCGGCGATGGAGTCGACGATTTGGTCGATGCGAGGAAGGGGGAACGGATCTTGGGGGCAAGCTTTGTTAAAGTTGGTGAAGTTGACGCACATCCGTTCCTTCCCTCCTTTCTTCGGTACTACGACGGGGTTCGTCAGCCATTCAGGGTATCGAACTTCTCGGATGGTACCTGCCGCCTCCAGCTTGCGTGTCTCTTGGACGATGAAGGCCTGCTTCTCAGTTGACTTCCGTCTCGCTCGCTGCTTCACGGGGCGTACGTTGGGGCACACCCTTAGATGATGCTGGATCACCTCTCTCGGGACCCCTACCAGCTGATTGGGCTCCCACGCGAATATCTCCTTGTTCGCGCGCAAAAACCTCACCAAAGCTTCTTCTTGTCCCGGGTCAAGGCCGGTTCCCATGGTAAAGGTGGCTCCCGAAGACCCATCCTCGTTGACCGGCACCTTCTTGGTCTCCGCCTTGTCTTGGGTGAACAACTGCTTCTTCTTGGTGGGCGCGGTCTCCTTGGCCTCGGGCATACCGGCGCCGGCTGGCTGTGCTGCTGCCGCGGTCTTGAAGGCGAGCCTGAGCGCCATCACGACCTCCTTAGTGTCCCCCTTGATGGTGAGGACGCCCTTGCTCCCTGGCATCTTCATGAGGTTGTAGGCCGGGTGAGTCGCCACCATGAACTGAGCAAGAGCCGGGTATCCGAGGATGGCATTGTACGGGAGACCGATGCGGGCGATATCGAAGTCCACCAGCTCAGTGCGGTAGTTGTCGCGTGTGCCAAAGGCGACAGGGAGGCGGATCTACCCCGGAGAATGGGCAGCTCCACCACCTACTCCCGAAAAAGGTTTGCTGAGGTTGAGTCGCTCGGGCGGCACGTGGAGAAGGCTGAAGGCTTCTACGGAGAGCAAGTTGAGGCCGACATCATCGTCAATGAGGGTCTTGGTGACGGCCACGTTGCAGATGGTGGGCGTGCAGAGCATTGGGAGCATGCCGGAGCCGGCGGTGGAGCCGGGGTGGTCCTCCAAGCCGAAGGTGAGGTCGGCCTCCGGCGCAGCCCAACCCGGCGGAGCCCCCGGGCGCTTGGAGGCTGCCCCAATCTGACGGAAGAAAGGTTTGGCATGGCGATCTGAAGGCGGTGCTTGAGAGCCACCCAGCAGTGCCGCGACTGCGTGGTGCGCCGGCATCGCGTAGTGCGTGGTGAAGAGGTTACAGAGTTCCCCCCAGGATGCCACCGTGGATCCCGGGAGGTTGAGCAGCCAGGCGCGCGGCTCGCCGACGAGGGCCATGGGGAACCAGTTGGCCATGATCTTGTCGTCGCCTCCGGCCTTGAGGACGGCCTCCTCGTACGCCTGTAGGAATGGCGCCGGGTCTGCCGCGCCATCGTAACGCGGCGGCATCTCCGTCTTGAACTTGGTTGGCCACTGCACTCGCCGCAGGGCAGGGGCCAGGGCTCGGTACCCAGACTCCCTGCTGCTGGTGTCGGCCGCAGAGGTGGGTGGCGGGGCACCTGCCATGGGAGTGAAGCGCGGCGGCACGGGGCGCAGGTCGGTGGAGAGGAGCTCCGGCGCACCCTACCTGGTGCGCCAAATGTCGGATGTGGGGTTCCGACAAACCCTTAAGGTTCGAACGCTGGGGTGCGCGCGAAGTCTTTCCCTCCTACCGATCTATGCCCTAGTTCTCTAAGATCTCGCGGACGAACTCGACGAACTCACAACACAGAAAGACACGAGGTTTATACTGGTTCGGGCCACCGTTGTGGTGTAATACCCTACTCCAGTGTGGTGGTGGTGGATTGCCTCTTGGGCTGATGAACAGTACAAGGGAAGAACAACCTCCTGAGGTTGAGGTGTTCTTGTGGCTAGGCTCTCGATATGGTTGGATCAAGCTAAGATGAGATGCCTCTACTATGGTGGCTAGCTCTACTTATATAGGCCCTGGTCCTCTTCCCAAATATTGAGCGGGAAGGGAGCCAACAACGGCGGGCAAATTTGAAGGGGGACAACTAGTACAATCTATCGTGACAAAAGCGGTCTTCGCCTGCGAAAAGCTCTGGTGGTGACACCGTCTTGGGCCCCATGATGACCTCCGTCTTGCCGTCCTCCTGGTCTTGGTCTCGTTGCACCAATATAGCAACCTTTGCCTGATACCTCGGTACTCTTCGCCTGTGCTGGCCTCCTTAGCACCAAAGAGGAAATAAGGACGCTGCGCGCGCTGGCGCGCGCCTGGTGCCGTTCGTCATGGCTCACGTCACGAGAGCCTCGTGAGGTTTGCCCCGCCTTGATATCTCCGTTCCTCGTGAGCCTGCCTGGCTAGGCTACTCCACAGGAGGTCTTGCGTCGTCCGCCTCGCGAGGCTTGGACCCTCGCGAAGGTCTTGGATGCCTTGTTGATGAAGATGGGCCGTACGACCTGCTGCTCAGCCACGCTGTGGGCCACAGGCAGGCAAGTCTGGGGACCCCCGTTCCCAGAACACCGACACCCACTAAAGCCACTTTCAGAGGCATTATACCAGGTGTGGAAGCCAGCTGTACAGGCTCCATTGCCCTTGAGGTAGTCTTCGGATCACCAGAAAATTACCGTACCGAAGAGTTAATTTTTGAAATCGTCCCTTTCCGCAGTGATTATCAGGAACTGCTCAGACCAACCGCGTTCGCTCGATTTAACGCGGTGCCACATTATGCCTACCGTAAGCTCAAGATGCCCAGTCCACGCGGCGTCATCACGGTTAATGGCAAGGCCGAACCTTCCCTCGGCACCAACAAGTACACCACTACCTTAACAGCAGAAGCAACGAGCAGCACATTACAGCCGAACCTCGAGTTGACGTCCAGGCTCCCGGACACCGTCAAGGGACTCCGAACTACTTCGCGGAAGGATAGCCCGACTTGACCAGAGCTGGATTAGACGCTCCGGCGAAGGCCAGGACAGGCCGCACTCGGCGGCTCAACCGCTCTCCGGCACGCAAACATTTTTTACATTTCCTTCGCAGGTTCACCTTTGCGCCGACCAGGACGGGCGATATGGAGGCAGCTTGAAAGCGCAAGGGAATCCTTAGACATTCCCCGCAATGACCATCCGGCTATACTCCAGATCCGCACTCAGCTTCTTCCCCCCTGGTCTTAGCAGGTTCCACAGTCATACTCCTTTTTATCACATTACCTGTACTCATACGCATAGACGTACTATTCAAATATAACATGTGGATTTATATGACGCTTACCTGCTGTTATTTCTTATTGAAATTCTTTTGTCAAGTGGCATCCGTACACAGTGATATGCCTTAAAATATGCCAGGGGCTTCGTTTTACCCATAACACGGCAATAAAGTCCGAACACCTTCACGGAAGTTCGGCACCCCGAACCTATAGCATTATATGCATCAGCTCCGAATCATCTCTTGGGTCAATAGTTGGGTTTGCCCGGCTCCCATGTTTTGGTACCTTACGTTCCGCTATATCGGCTAAGGTAGCACTAGGAGAACTACTGCGATTGTGTCCCGGTTCTTCCGGACGAGCACCTCAGTAGAGAAAGCCGAAAACTGACTGTCATGATACGACGAGAGCTGGTCAGCAGTTCGAGAGGTTACAAAATCTTTAAGGATTTCTCCCGCATAATGCCATAACCAATGCAGCGTGCGATGGATCGGTTCTTCTTCCAATCAGGTGCTTATAGAGCCCCCTGTGCGGTTTTCCGTACACCAGGGGCTGCGCCTACCTTCCTAAAGCTCCTATGGCTAAGTGAGAGTGATAAAGCCTTATAGTCCGATTGCCTGGTTCGTTGTGCTGAACACCTCCTTCGAAGGACCCAAAACTGGGATAAAGAGTGATCAGGTTTATCCCGAACACCCCCATACTTCTTACGTGGGGGCAGAAGCCGACGACTGGCCAACTCTCAGGATTAATATATAAAACGGCCACGCAAGAGGATAAACTTTTATATAACAAGCAATAAATAATACAAATGACCTTGTTCAAACATTACAAAGGACAACATGATTTGCATTCATGGAAATATAATGTCCTTGGTACATAGCTTCACTGCAAGGTAGGATCCTTTCCGGACACTCTCATAATATAATTCGGGCTTGCGGTGCTCCTTCCCCTCTGGCGGTCCTTCGGTCATCAGCTTTTCAGCATCCATCTTCCCCTAGTGCACCTTTGCGCGGGTGAAGGCCATTCGCGCACCTTCTATACAGACCGACCGCTTGATGACATCAAGTCGAGGGCAGGCACTCACAAGCCGCTTCACGAGCCCGAAGTAGCTGCTTGGAATCGGCTCGGCGGGCCATAGCTGGATAATCATATCCTTCATGGCCAGTTCCGCCGCCTTATGCAGTTCGATGAGCTGTTTCAGTTGATCGACAAAGGGCACCGGATAATTCAGTGCCAAATACTGCGACCAGAAGAGCTTATCCGCAGTGTTCTTTTCTTCAGCTCGGTAGAATTGGGCGGCATCTGTCTGCGGGGCAGCTCGGCAAATACCCCTGAGAAATCCGAATTCAAAATTAGAAACATAATTTTCCCCTCAAATACTTGCTTTACATGGAAAAAGCCTTACCCGCTGCGATCTTTCTCGCCTCTTGGATTCCCTGCAGGGCGCTTTGGATTTCCCCCCGGGCATCGCTCGTGGCCTGATGCGCCTTGGTGAGTTCGGATTCTTTCTCCGTTAAACTCTGCTCCAAGGTCTCGCATTTCCTCACGGCCTCTTGCAGCTCCTGCTCAGCTTTAATAACCCTGGCCTCGTGCTTCTCACAAAGAGCCTGCTCTGTGGCTGCCTTTTTCTCGGCCTTGGCCACAACCTTCTTAAGAGCCTCGACTTCGGTCACCATCCCTAGCGCAAATCATGAAGCTTATTCATCATACTGAAAATTCATTCGCAATAAACGCGAACAAGACTTGTGCATACCTTGTTTATCTCCCAACTGCATTTTCAACTGGCCAAGTTCTTCTTTGGCCCGCTCCAGACTTTGATTCAGTCCGGAGATCTCCGCAGTATGAGAGGCAGTAGCCGCTACAGACGCCTGCTTATAACAGAAGAGAAATAGATGTCATTCAATGAGTCTTCCTGCGAACATAAATTTGATCCTCTGTCCGGTTCTTTCTTTCACCGAACAGTGTATCAGGGGCTACTATCCATACCATGACACTCTTCGAAACCTCATAAAACATACCTCAAAACCTTTTATAAGGCTGATACAGGCTCCATTCAGTCCACTCTCAGCAGACTGAATCTTCTCAATCACCGCACCCATAAGGGCACGATGTTCATTGACGATGGAGGCGCTCTTCAGCACCACCAACAAAGCATCCGACACCTCTGGTTGGACAGAGGTTGCCGATGGAACAGGCATGTCCCCTCCAGCTGAGAGAGGCTGGCTGCCTAATTCTGGAGCCGTATTGGTCTCTAGAACTGTATCCGGCTGGGAGCCGAATTTCAGATGGCCCCCGCCGTCAGCTCCCATGGGAATTTTCTCCCCCATGTGTCCGGCCCCTGAAGTTTGACCTCCAGGCACCGCCTTCACGGTCTTTTCATCTCCTCCTTGGCCGGGGTCCTTATGGGACGAAGCCTCGGTGTTATTCACCTGTTTGGAGGAAGGGGCCTTTGGGGGCGTCCCACTCTCCATAGCATCCGAGCTCAGCGAATCCTCTGATGAGGATTGTTTGGTACGGGATCCCGCCGGACTACAAAAAATATGGCTCAGGTTAAAATACTATGCCATGATGAGTCTGGACGCGTAAACGTACTCGGATTTTATATACTCACGAGTTCACCAGGGGCTCGGCCCTGGGATCCCACGCCGGGCCGCTGTCGGCGGCGGTAGTGGACTCCTCCGGAAGAGGAGCCTTTCCCCTTTTGGGCGGCTCGGCCTCCAAGTGTACAGAGGCCGTCCTCTTCTTTCTTCCTCCCGCAGGGGATTCATCTTCCTCCTCCTCCTTGTCCTCTTCGGAGGCGGAACGGGCATCAGAGCCTTCGGATATTGTGTCCGAAGTGCCGCGGCGACGAAGGCCGTCCCGGGTCTTTTTGGCCTCCTTCTCGGCCGTCTTCTTCGGCACCTTGTAAGGCGCCGGGACCAACATCTTCGTCAGAAGTGGGACGGCCGGTTCTTTGGGCAGCGGGGCCGGACAATGGATCCGCTCCGCCTTCTTCGTCCAGCCCTGGGAGAGTTGTAGAAAACACGTTAAGCGCTTCCTTTGGGTTATGCGCATAAAAAGTATGATGACTTACCGAACTTGCAGGGCGGGACAGTTGGTACCCGCGGTCCTCGGTGGAGTCTGGCCATGATTTGCTGGACTTGAAAAGCACCTTCCAGATGTCCTTGTGCGAGGAGCCGAAAAGCTCTCATAAGGTTTGGTGCCTGGCCGGATCGAATTCCCATAGATTGCAAGTCCCGTGTTGACAAGGCAGGATCCGGCGAACTAACATCACCTGGACTACATTGACAAGTTCAATGTTCTTGTCTTCCATATCTTTAACGTGTGTCTGGAGCACCAACAGTTCGTCGGACGAGGACCAGTTCAGGCCCTTCTTGACCTAGGATGTAAGCCGCAGGGGGGCACCGGATCGAAACTCGGGAGTAGCGGCCCATTCCGTGCCGCGCGGCTCAGTGATATAAAACCACTGCTGTTGCCACTCCTTGACAGAATCGTTAAAGGTGCCTGTTGGCCATATGACATTGGGCATCTTACTCACCATAGCGTCCGCACTCGGCGTGCTCGCCGCCCACTACCTTGGGCTTCACATTAAAAATCTTCAGCCATAAGCCGAAGTGTGGCGAGATGCGGAGAAAAGCCTCGCACACGACAATGAATGTTGAGATGTTGAGGAAGGAATTAGGGGACAGATCGTGAAGATCGATCCCATAGTAATACATGATGCCACGAACGAACGAGTGGAGGGGAAACCCTAGCCCGCGGACAAAATGAGGGAGGAATACTACCCTCTCGTGGGGTTCCGGAGTAGGGACGATCTGTCCCGCCGTCGGGAGACGGTGGCTGATTTTCTTGGCCAGATACCCGGCCTCCCGAAGCTTTTTTGATATCCTTCTCCCGGATGGTAGAGGCCATCCATTTGCCTCCTGCTCCGGATCCGGACATTTTCGGAAGGCCTTTGTGGGCAGAAAAGATGAATGCTTGGGCGCTGGAGCTCGGGCGGAGGGGAATGGATCGGGAAGAAGAAAGCGTGGGTGCGAATGGGTGTTCTTATCCCCTTATAAAGGCAGCAGGTATTCTGCGCCTCCCCACTTGCCCGGTAAAACCGCTTATCCCCCAAGCACCGTAATTGATGGCGCGGTTGGGTTACCCGCACCGGTATTGATGAGAATCCCGTGAAAAGAGGGACACGATCTCTGCTTCGACAGGACGTGCCAATAAGACCGCCTCGCAACACGTGCAGTGGCAGGCTCAGAAAAACGGTTTGTCATGACCAGACCACGGCAGTACGTCACGTTATGAAAAGCTGCCAGCAGATTAGATTTGTGGAAATATTATTCTCTCTACGGTGGTATGTGGAATTTGTATTGCAGAGCCGGACACTATCCTCGTGTTCAAAATCTTCTATGGAGTATTCGGAGGAGGAACCCGCCTTGCAATGCCGAAGACAATTTGCGCGCCAGACTCATCGTCATTGAAGCCTGGTTCAGGGGCTACCGAGGGAGTCCTGGATTAGGGGGTCCTCGGACAGCCGGACAATATCCTTTGGCCGGACTGTTGGACTATGAAGATACAAGATTGAAGACTTCGTCCCGTGTCCGGGTGGGACTCTCCTTGGCATGGAAGGCAAGCTTGGCAATACGGATATGTAGATCTCCTCCCTTGTAACCAACTCTGTGTAACCCTAGCCCCCTCCGGTGTCTATATAAACCGGAGGGTTTAGTCCGTAGGACAACAACAATCATATCATAGGCTAGCTTCTAGGATTTAGCCTCTACGATCTCGTGGTAGATCAACTCTTGTAATACTCATATCATCAAGATCAATCAAGCAGGAAGTAGGGTATTACCTCCATCGAGAGGGCCCGAACCTGGGTAAACATCGTGTCCCCCGCCTCCTGTTACCATCCGCCTTAGACGCATAGTTCGGGACCCCCTACCCGAGATCCGCCGGTTTTGACACCGACAGGCATATTTGTGAATTTATAGAGGTGCAATTAGGTCAAACAGAGCTACATGGGGCCCACAAGCTTAGGGGACGCGCCCTGTGAGCTCATGGCTCTGCCGTAGGTCTTCTGGCCTCCTCCCAAACCTTCTAGGGGTCCCTTCTGGTCCAGAAAAAATCACCGTAGAGTTTCATCATGTTTGAACTTCGTTTGGTACTGATTTTCTAAAAAGCCAAAAACAGCAAAAAAACAAGAACTAACACTGGGCACTTGGTTAATAGGTTAGTCCCAAAAAATGATTTTAAATAGCATAAAAATGCATATAAAGCATCCAAGATTGTTAATATAATAGCATGAAACGATCAAAAATTGTAGATACGTTGGAGACATACCATCATCCCCAAGCTTAATTCCTGCTCGTCCTTGAGTAGGTAAATGATAAAAACATAATTTTGATGTTGAATGCTACCTAACACATGTATCACATAATCTATTTACGATATAAATATTGAGAAATGATGAAGTAACAATATTAGAATAATAATAGCCATGAATATAAGAAACATAATCATTACATTTTCAAAATATACGATCCTTAACGAATGTTATCCCTACTCATTTTATCATGCCAACATGGCATGGCTCCTCCTTCAATGCATAAATATAAAATCATGAGCACCCCGATGTCAAAGTAAGCAATTGGATCATACTTCTAACGCGCTTCAGCATTTTCAACCCCACGTAATACATGAGCTTGAGACATGGATATAGCACTATAGGTAGAATAGAATGCGGTGATAGAGATCAATAAGGAAAGTCAAAACAGGAAGAAAGTCTTGCATCAACGCGACTAATCAACGGGCAATGGAGAGGCCCATCAATCGATGTCAATGCGAGTAGGGATCGCCATGCAACAGATGCACTAAGAGCTATAAGTGTATGAAAGCTCAACAGAAACTGAGTGGGTGTGCATCCAACTTGCTTGATCATGAAGACCTCGGGCATTTGAGGAAGCCCATCATTGGAATATACAAGCCAAGTTCTAAAATGGAAAATTCCTACTAGTATATGAAAGTGATAACTCAAGAAACTCTCTATATGAAGAACATGGTGCTACTCTAAAGCACAAGTGTGTAAAATGGATAGTAATATTGCCCCTTCTCTCTTTTTTTGTTTCTTTATTTTTCGTCCGGAGTCTCAACCCGACTTGTGGGGGAACATAGTCTCCATCATCCTTTCCTCACTGGGACAATGCTCTAATAATGATGATCATCACACTTTTATTTACTTACAACTCAATATTACAACTCGATAAAACTAAAACAATATGACTCTATATGAATGCCTTTGGCAGTGTACTAGGATGTGCAATGATCTAGCGTAACATGTATAATAATGATGAACGGTGGCTGTGCCACAGATATCATGTCAGCTTTATAAGATCATACAAAGCAATATGATGATGAACACACAAGTCACGTGATGGAACGGTGGAAGTTGCATGGAAATATTTCTCAGAATGGCTATGGAAATGCCATAATAGGTAGGTATGGTGGTTGTTTTGAGGAAGACATAAGGTGGCTTATGTGTGAAAGAGCATATCATACCATCACTACAAAAAAATACACTTCCATGATGATACATTGTTTGTCACAGTAGGTCACGTTTTCTGTCATGCATGTACATCTATGACGATTTTATGACAGAATCAAGATAGTCATACTTGTGCTGTCGTAGAAGTGTTCCATGACATTACAAAAATTATCATCACAGAAGTGTCCACTTCCATGACGCTAAATCACGCGTCATAGAATTGCTTTCATCAAGGGTAATCGAGACGTGGCATCTACCGTAATGGGTCGCCGTTAAGCTATCGGGTTCCAGTTTGGATCCGATAACCCGTTAACAGCCCCGACCAATGGGGATTTTCCACGTGTAAAATTATCATTCACCGGAGGGTCCACGTGTTGGCTCAGCGTTGGGACAGATGTCATCAAATCATAGTATGGGAGGCGCCTATCATACGTTGGCACATGGAAAGGCCCAACAGTGGCCCATTCCCGTGAAAAAGGCCGGCCCATATAAGGCCTACTTGTGTCAGGTCCATTTAAGCCCACGACTCATACGAGATGTGCCAATTCGGCCCGTCAACTGCCCATTAACGATTTGACACCACTGCAACCCATCATCAGTTCAAGCCTGTAACAGCCCGCTATATATTTGGGCTCAATATCGTCCCGTTGTGGTTTCGGCCTGTTAACGACCCATTCAAGGGATGGGCTAATTTTCAGGATGTACGTCTTTCGGCCTTTTAACGACCCATTTAAGTGTTGGGCAAATTTCTGGCCCGGCGTGTCTTTCAGCCTGTTGACGGCCCATAAATGAGTTGGGCCATTCGCAGTCGGACCCGAGTTTTGGCCTTTTAACGGCCCATGCTCTTCATGGTCCAATACCAGCGCGGTTTCTCTTTCGGCCTGCTAAAGGCCCACAACACAGTTGGACCATATACAGTACGACCTGACTTTCAGCCTCTTAGCGGCCCATGCCCTTCATGGTCCAGTACGAGCCCGCTGTCTCTTTTGGCCTACTAAAGGCCCACATTGTAGTTGAGTTATATGTAGCCCGATCTTAGTATCGGCCTGTTAACGGCCCGTGAAATCAAATGGGCCCACCTGTTGCCCGCTTTGATGTCGGCCTGTTAACGACCCGGGAGGTAACATGGCCGAGCATTAACTTTCGGCCTAGTAACAGCCCATTAACTTAATGGGCCCACTAAAGTCCGAACATGTCTGTAGGCCCAATTAGATAATTTGAGCCCATTACGACGAGTAATTATGCACAGGACCAAAACCGATCAATCAAAGGCCTATGAGAATTTTGGCCCATGCGAGCCCATTAGGAAAGCCCATTAAGGGCAGTGGGCTGCTTCCTTCATATAGGGCCCACAACTGTTCGTGCTAACTAATAATTTCACTACTTTTTTTAGCTTACTAGCGACTATTTAGCTGGAATGCGAGGCGCGCTAAGCAAAGGTATGACATACAGGAAAAAACGTTGCACATCCATCATATATTACAGGAAATTACATCCACTGGGCAATCAAAGATTGATGCCAATGCAAATAAATGAACAGAACCTAACGATCTACAACGTCACAATCTGCAACCTCAGCGCGGATGACGCCCATAAGCATCTAGGCAAGTTCTTCCTGCTTTGCTACACTGTCTCTCAAAACATTGATCCGTTGTTGTTGCGCAAGAATGTGCACCTCTGATTCCTCCACCATTTCCATCATTTCGTCAGCCAGTAATTGGTTCACAAACATACATTTTTTCCGTTGCATTCGAGACAGAGGAAACTGAACAGATTCAGATGGCGATTTTGGCAGGCTTGTATTATTGATAGTGGGGAGTGTCTCAACCACTGCATCATAACATAAATTAGGAGGGGAACCTAACAGATTAATCAAGAGTTATTGTCATATTACCTGGCCTAGATTTATTGGAAAGAAACAATGGGGTTGCCTTGGTGTTTTCAGAGTTTGTCTTCTTATCTTCAGCAGCCTGCACCAAATTAACACACTAGCATTGCTATGATTGGCCAGGTCAGATAATAGGAAAGCAACATTGACACAACGAACGTTTGGGCAACCAGACCACACCAACCTACACCAAATTAACACAATATGTCACAACTATCATCAGCCAGGTAAGGTAATACAAAAGCAACATGACACAATGAATGAATGGGCAACCAGAGCAGCACTACAATTCAGTAATGTGCATGATACGAGATAGTACACTCATGCATCTCAGTATGCAAAACTACCAGGCAGTTTTCCTTACAAAAATCAACATTGTTGCTTTTAATTATACATTTTGCTACAACTAAATTTAGATCATATAAAGTTGGATTCACGCCGATTAACAAAATACATGCTGATGTAAAAATATAGTGATATACAACAGGTACTTACATCAGCATTGGAGCACAGAGAATTCCTGCAAGATACTTTCCTCGAATACCATCCTAGTGCAGGAAGTCTTCTATCCTTTAAGCTTATTTTCTAAAAGAGAGATGGGTAAGGAACATGTAGAAAATATGACCAGAATGCTATAAAATTTCATGATGCGAGGATATGCACACGCTTCTTAGAATGGAGTTGGCATATTTTTGCTGGACTGGAGCGGACTAGTTCTTTGGCCACTGGAATCTGCTTATTATTAGTAGGAGTTGGGTTTCTCTGTGCTGGAGCAGTATCTATGAAAACTGGAGTTGGTTTACTATCTACTGGCGTTTGGATCTTTTGCAAAGACCTTGTTTGAAACCCTTCAAATTCTAACATAGCCGTCTTCCCCTTGCATGCCTTATATATAAGAATGGTGCTTCAATTATAACAATGCATAAGATATTGAAGAATAGAAAGGCATGACATATTGACATGTATTCCCTCCATCCAGAAATAAATGGATGGGTCTAGGCGTATTCCAGTTCTAGATACATCCATTTTTATCCATTTCTGCGACATGTAATCCGGACGGAGTGAGTATGATGTAAGAGCTAGGGATACGACAGGACAACAGTGTAAAAAAAAACTAGTTGAATGTAAAACTGTATGCTAGCGGAATACATACAGAAAAAACTAAGGCAAAATATGCGTGTATGATTGGGAAACTAAGATGGCATTGCAACAGACCACTAGAACATCACTTCAATGTAAAAAAACATGGTATGGTAGACAGATGAAGTACATACTGATGAATAACAATGCATAAGATATTCAGAAGCATGATGTCCAAACTAAGCAGATGGCATTGCGATAGAGTAGAATGATAGTACTTGAATTTGAAAACATGTTATCATGAATGGAATAGGTACTGAAAAACAGGAAGGCATGACATATTTACATGCATGATCAGCAGGCTAAGCACATGGCATTGCAATAGAGTAGATGCACTCCAGGATATTATATGCATGTTGTACCCATATCATCTTTCTGCAAGTCTTCTAAAGAACTGCCTTTACATGTTCCATCATATTGGGTATCATTGACGTCAAGTTTGTTGGCCGTTACATTGCTCCGTGAGGTTCTTGTGGATAAATCAGTGTGTGCAATTATATCTGACATGCATGGAAGACAACTAGTAGTTAGATTTATGCAATGAGTGCCTATAGGGGATGACATAAATAGTAGGACTGGGGTTAACTCGCAGCAACAGGTTAAAGGGAGAACACATATGAAAGCTAGAGAATATGTATCGTTTGTACTCGAGATTAACTAGATGGCACACAAAAGCATTAAAGAACAACATAGGTAATTGTAGAAGTGATATAATACTATAATCACCAGCCTGTGGGATAGCACTGGCTTATGGATGATAACTATGGAATAGCGTTACCTAAAGAACAAGTCTCTTAGCTGAACTATGGAACAACGTTAACTCCTGAACAAGACACGTAGAGATCATCATGAATATACAGTGAAATGTGATAATCTATTTTCCATGCTTAGATGAATAACAAAGCCATACATGTTGCACACAAGTAAGATGAGGGTGGAACCTATCTGGTCGCCATCCATAGGCACTACAAAAGAATACACTTCCATGATGATACGTGTTTGTCACAGTAGGTCACGTTTTTCTGTCATGCATGTACATCCGTGATGATTTTATGACAGAATCAAGATAGTCATACCTGTGCTGCCGTAGAAGTGTTCCATGACATTACCAAAATTATCATCATGGAAGTGTCGACTTCCATGACGATAAATGGCGCGTCATGGAAGTGCTTTCGTCAAGGGTGACCAACACGTGGCATCCACTGTAACGGGTCGCCGTTAAGCTATCAGGTCCGGTTTTGGATCCGATAACCCACTAACAGCCCGGACTAATGAGGATTTTCCACGTGTAAAAATCTCATTGGCCGGAGGAAACACATGTTGGCTCACCGTTGGGACAGATGTCATCCACATTGGACAGGAGGCGCCTATGATACGTCGACACGTGGCATGGCCCAACAGAGGCCCATTTCGATGAAAAGGCCGGCCCGTTTGACTTGGTCAAAAGGTAACGGGCCGGCCCACAGAAAGCCTGTCAACGGCCTGTTCGTATATAGCCCATTTACGGCCCGCTAACTCACGGCCCGTTACGGCCTACCAGAATTAAGCCGAGTAGCTTCATCTGGGCCGTCCAATATGATTCCAGCCCGTTGTAACTTCCGGCCCATGTATGGCCCATGATGTCTTTCGGCCCATACGAGGCCATTCTTAACTCCTGGCCCATTAACGACCCATGGTGAATCTGGCCCGCAATGAACAATGTACCGCTTTATACCCATTAACGGCCCATTATTCCATTGGGCCGTTTACAACCCGTGTTATCTTTCGGCCTTCTCAGGGCCCATTTATTCTTGGGCTCATTTCCAGCATTCGGTTACTTACGGCCCGTTACTGGCCTTTTCTGCTTGTGGGCCAAATTCAACCCGTGGTTACAATCGGCCCGTTTGTGGCCCGTTAATCCGTTGGTCCATTTTCATAGCGTCATCAAATACGACCGATTAACGACGACCCGTTATTGTCGGCCATGAACGGACGATTCCAAATCTAGCCCGTTTACGGCCCATAATGCGGTCTGTTATTGGCCCATGTTTGGCCTATCGATCATACGACACGTAGAAGGCCCATTGATGCTACGACCCGTAGAAGGCCCATTGTTTCTACGGCCCTTAGAAGGCCCATTGTTTCTATAGCCTGTAGGAGGCCCATGGCAACTACAGTAAATATGTAGCCCATGGTTATTGTGGCCTAGTTTAAAAAAATAGGTTATTGCGGCCACTAGCAAACCGTGGAAAAAGAACTGCACTGACTACAAGCAAACAAATAAACAATACAACAAGGAAATAAATAAGCAAGCAACTTACGCTAGGCTATCACGGCTATTACACATATTACATCCACTGGGCATCAAAGTTCACCACCAGTGCAAATATAGGGAACAAAGCAGCATATCATATACACTGGTTGTCAAAGTTGGCGACCAATGCAAATAAACGCCGCAACAAAACAAGTCCAGAACTGAAACCACTTCAGAAGAGCTCAAGAAACAATATACTGGGTACCCATAATGCTGGCAAGATGCTTAGCAAGCTTATTAACTTTCTCTTGTTTGGCGCTTAAATCCTCCAGCACTTGCTGTTGCACCAGAAAGTATGCATCTGAATTCTGCAGGGACGTCCTCAGTCCTTCAGCTTCCTGTCGCATAACATCTGATCGATGTCTTTCAACTTGAAGTTGAGACTCAAGAAGCCGAACTGATTCAGGCAGCGAGTTCGAAGAGCTGGTGCCAGCAGTAGTAGCCAGTAACTCGAACACTACATTAAGATAGGACTTTGGGGTTGTCTCGGTGTCTTCCATATAGTTTTTATCAGCTTTCTTGGAGACCAACAAGGATGTCTCACTATCTTGAACCTTATCTGCATTACTTCCTTTCCATTGCATAACGGGGTACTCTTCTCCAATATTTTATCCGCGTTCTAAAAGAGAAACAAACAAACACATCACAGGTTTACCATGTAGTATATGAAACTCATTTTGGTAAACCAGTTCAGTAGTAAGGTGGACAGGATAACAGCATGAAACAAACATATATCTATGTAGTATGGTCACTGTATGGTCTATATCATTCTAGTTTATGTTGCCAAATCAAGATATATACAGTTCGAATCATATCTATTTAAGACAAAGCAGCATAGACAGAATATAAGTGTGGGGAACTACACAACAATAACAACACTTGTAATGTGCATGGCATGAGAACATAACTGTTTGTTCAATTGAAACTGAAATCAACATAGAGCAAGTTACAATTAAAGAAACAGGTTTAAAACATACCTGTTGCGCCATTGGAGTTTCAATTGCATCCTTCAAATTTGAAATTAGTTGATATGAGTAAATACAGTGATGCAAGAGCAAAGTAGTATGAACCATAGCTATGGAACCTGACCTGAGAACAATTCGTCTTCTGCTTTAAGCGTTGACTTGGGGTTCGGAGTGGTGGTCTCGTGCTTTGGGCACTGTAGTTGCCTTAGTAACTCCTCGTGTTTGGGTGCTCTGTGGTGGAGACGGTGCTGTGTCAACTGGAACTGGGTTACTATCTACTGGGGTTGGGGTTAGAAGGGGTGTAGCTGGTTCTTTGTCCAACTGGGTAGGGGTACAATCTGCGTGAGTCTGGGTTATGTGTGGTGGGGCTGGTTCTTGGGCAAGTACAACCGTGGTTCTATCTGCATCGACAGGTAGCACGATCTTTTCTGAAGACCGTGTATTTACTCCCACAGATACTGCCATCACCCCCTCCAATTGAAATGGTTGATAAACAAGAAAAGTAATTGAATGTACATACATTTTAAGGTAGACAGATGCAATGGATAGTAGGGAAGAAAATAAGGCATGAAATAATTCACATTTATGTTGTCTAACCAAACAGAATAGCAGGACATAATTTCACATATATGATGACTAATTAAACAGGATAGCATGACACAATTTCACATGTATGATGGCTAACTAAACAGGATAGAATGACATACTTCAAAATACGATGACTATGTAAACAGGATGACATGATATAACTATACGATGTGTCTATTAAAGTGGTTGGCATGCCATAAATCACAGCCATGCCGTCGACGGAAACATGATGCATGATATAATTCACGGATAGAATGACATAATTCAAAATATGATGACTATGTAAACAGGATGAGATGATATAACTATATTATGTCTTTAGAAAATGGGTTGGCATGCCATAATTCTGATACATGCTGTCTATGTAAACATCATGGCATGATATAATTCAAATATATGATTTATATACTAAGCAAGTGAGCAGAGGGCAATCGCATATATAATGTGTCAACTAAGGAGATGGCATTCAATATTGTGTATATGATGTAAAAACTAAGCATTGCAATACAACATATGCAGGATATGAGTAATATAACCCTGCCAAGTTTGAGCATACACCTCAGGGGGATAATAGGACTGGTCATCAGCCTCTGAATCCTCCTCTGAAGAGCTATTTGTAACCAGCAAGATATATGCTTCAGCAGGTAGCATTGTCTGCTCTGAAGACCTTGTTTTCACTCTAGATTTCTCCATCACCAATTCGAATGGCTGATGCACAGCAGTTGAATATACAAACATTGTTGACAAATGCAACGAGAAATACAAAAAAAGGACGGCATGATATAATTCACATATATGACGCTTGGCTAAACAGCATGGCATTGCATAATTCACATATATAATGCCTTGCAACAAGATAGCATTGCATAATTCACATATATAATGTCTTGCAACAAGATGGCATTGCATAATTCACATATATGGCAATTAGACACTAAACATGTGGCATTCACACAAAGCATGTCTAAACTAAGCAAATGACATAGCAATGCAAGATACCATACGCATGATATGAGCAACATAACCCTGCCAAGTTAGATCATGCACCTCGGGGGGGGGGGGAATAGGACTGGTCATCTGTCTCTGAATCCTCCTCTGAGGAGCTATCCGTAACCAGCAAGACATGCGCTTCGTCAGATAGCATTGTCTGCTCTGAAGACCTTGCTTCCACTCCAGATTTTTCCATGACCGTGCCGAATGGCTGATGCACAGGAAGAGAATTGAATGTACTAAAATTATTGACAAATTTAACACGTAACAAAAAAAAGATGGCATGATATAATTCACATATAAGATGACTGGCTAACCAGGGTGCATTGTAAAATTCACATATATGATGCCTGGCTAAACAAGATGGCATTGCATGATTCACATATACGATAAAGAAACTAAACATATGGCATTGACACAAAGCATGTCTAAACTAAGCAGATGACATATTTGATGTATAAAGTAAGCAATGCACGGCACCATATGCATGATATTACCAACATCAGCATGCCAAGTTAGAGCGAAGACCTCATGGGGTAAATAGGAGTGGTCTTCTCCTTATGAATCCCCCTCAGAACAGTTATCTTCCTATTGATTACGATCCGAAATGGGTGGAGGGGGGCTGCCTTTGCGCCCACCATGGAGCGACATCTGCATGAAATTTTATTGCCACACAAGGCTCGTCTCTTTTGTGCTACATGTTCAGTTCCATTGTGTACAATAACTGACATGCATAGGAATAAAACATAGTGAGATTATGTAAGGAGTGCATGCACAAATCCAAAGTGATGGTAGCAAACTGTAGATAGACCCAAAACCAATGATAGCAGGCAGATAATAGCTTTAGTTAAAAAATATAGATAATGGCTCCTTTAATGTTTGTTTGCACCCAACATGAAACACATAGTAGACACCCGAGATTAACCAGATAGTAGACAAATAGTACTGATTGCTGCCCCAATATGTACCCCACAACCATTTAAAAACTCAAGTTTCAGCATTAGTTTGGACCTGACTTGGAGTCTAATAGGTGAACACGACGAAAAAGTAGCATGTCATCATATTAAGCGATGCATAACGTAAGCAGACACGGAAGAGTGCGACCTCTCTTGCGGACCCGTGTAGTCCTCAAGGTCATCTTCTTAGTTGATGATGGTAATGCAGTTGTCGTGGCTGCCGGCGGCGGGGAAGAAGATCTGAGGCGGCGAAATACAGTCTGGAGAGCGGATCCCTGCTGTGGTGAACCCTTCCGTCGTTGGAGCAGCTGAGCTGGGGTGGAACACAGTGCAGCAGGAGCAGGACAAACCACACAAGGTTTTCTTTGACACATATCTGTAACAGAAGTAATTGTGTGAGGGCTTGTTTGAATTCGAGGATTCTACCAATGCAGGGATAGGAAATAGACAGGAATAGGATAGGAATGCACGTGCAAAATAGAGAATTTAAAAACACAGGATTTCTGCCAATCTGGGTGTTTGGTTCACAAGAATTGGAAGATCACAGGATGCAAAGAAGCATGGTGAGATTAAGTCAAACCATAAGAAAATGTACGGTTATAATGCTATTATGCTACCATCTCTTAGTCTTGTGCTTCATGAATAGGAATTTGAAAAGGCGGACAAGTGGAAATTAAAATTCCTACGGTTTTTCTTTCAAGGAGACACTAAAGGAACAAATCCTACAGTTTTCCTTTGCTCCATTCCTTTGAACCAAATGCATGAATAGTAGTACCATAGGAAACTTTCCAATTCCTATGTTTTTCCTTCACTTTTCCTTTCAAGCACTGGCGATTCTAGTAGGCAGGCTTGAGCAAGGAAAAGCCTACACTCAATTTTTTTGTGCTACTTCTATTACTTTGGACCCAGGCCACTGCCCTACTAGCTCAACTCCCAGGCGAAGCCATGTCGATCTCAGTGTGATTGGGTTGGTCGGTGAGGATGCTCCGGCTGACTTGGCTGTCGGAGGAGGGGAAGAAGATCTTAGGCGTCTAGAGATGGAGCCCGGGGTACTGCTCCGCTGTGATGGAGGGCTTCGTCGTTGGAGCAGCTCCGTTGAGTTGTATGGCGACGAGGCTGAAGCAAGACAAGAGAGACAACGTTAACCTGAGTGGAATTCTAATAGCATTTCCAATAGATGACGTAAAATACATAACCACAAAGTGCTAGATGTAAAATACATCAGCCGCTCAGCGCGTGCGAGAGCCGGGGCAGTTGGTCATGTAGCAGCATCAGGTGAGGCTACACGTCAGTCGACTGACTTTTTCATCTCTGGTCAGTCGATTTTCCAGCCATTGGATACGAAAGCAAGGGCCTGCAGTTCATCTTCAACCTCCACCCCCCTGAGCCGCCAGCCACCACCGGCCAAACCGTTGCCCCCCGCCGCCCGCGGCCGGCGGTGCGCCACCCCACCCGCCCCGAAACCACTCCCCACCGCCGGTCCGCCGTCGCCCTGGCCATCCCTCTAGGCCCCCCGTGCCGAGCTTTTTCCTCCAGCGATCCCCACGCCACCGCCCCACCACCGCCGGCGACCACCGCCCCCACCCTGAACCCTAAGATAGATAGTGGGGTACCTCTCCGGCGAGCCCCCTCCCCGCTGCAGCTGGTTCTTCCTTAACTCTGGCGAGTCCCCCACCCCCTGAAAATCGACTGACCCAAAAGTTGATTCAGTCGACTGAAGTGTAGCTAAATCGGAGCAGCATCACAAGCAAGAGCAAGAGCGAGAGAAGCAGCGCGAGCAAGAGCAAGAGCAATAGCAAGAGCAGACCAGGCAGGGGACCGAGAGCAAGAGCAGACCAGGCAGGGGACCAAGAGCAAGAGCAGAGCAGCAGCGCGAGCAAGAGCTAAAGCAACAACAGTTCCTACTGATGTGGACGTCGCCGCCGAGGGAGTGACACCGTGGAGGAAGTTTCCAGCGACGCCGCCGTGGATGGAGCCGCGCTGTGTCGGCTCGAGACCGAGCACCGGCAGCACCGTGAGATCTAATCAAGAAGAAAATGTGGCGATTAGTGTACAACCTCTTTGGTGGCGCCGATTGGGCCTCAGCTTCATCCGAGGAAATGGTGATGATGCCGCTCTTCCGATGGTGCAGGTGAATACGGTGGTGTGGGAATGGAGGTGGCTCGAAAGACGAGGGGAACATTGGGGCAACTCCTTGGAGGTGGAGGACGGGGTGGCTGAACTGGCGGGACGACGAGATCGACGACGGATCCTCATCAGGTACGGTGGATGAGGGACGTCGAGGTGTTGTTGTGGACGACGTCGTCGGGGAAGAGGCTCCGGCTGGGTGGCGGATGGAGGAGGGTGTGGGGCTTCGCGGGTTTTCGCGGCCTCGGTGTACGAACGGGTGGACGGATGGGATGGGAGTGGGGAACCATGGCTTAGGGACGCGCTTGTCCGAAATGTGGGATAAGTTATGAAAGTACCCCCACCGATTTGAGCTAGGCGGTTCTTTCAGTTCAGGGGTATCACGGGCATTTTGCGTGTCGGGATTTCACAGGAGGTGGGAGTTTTCGCGCGCGTTGTAATTTCGGAATAGCAAGGCGCGAGTTGAGATGGAGGGAGTTTTCGGAGCACAATGAGACACATATATATCTTAAATATTTTGGGGTAACAAGCGGTGGGTTGAAGAGGCGGGAGTTTCGCAGCACGATAGACAAAGACACTAGCTTGAAATTTCGGCATAACAAGGCGCGGCTTGAAATTTTGGGAGAACAAGCTTAACGTGTATAAAAAAAGACAATTCACACCTCATCACTAGAGAGAGGCATGTCCCGTTTTACTATATTACTAGAAATGCATTCAAATACAACAAAAAAACTAAGAAAACGGGACAACAAACATAACGTGTACAATACCAAAACAATTTGCACTTCCCTCAACAATAAAAAAACAATGTGTGTTGTCTAGCATATGGACTAAATTTGAGTACATTTTCCCTGTTTGAATGGGATTGTACTCAGGTTAGTTATACAGCCATCTAAATATTATCTTCACAACACATGACATGAATATAGGAGAAGTAAATTCCTATATAAATACGAACTACATGTACATACGATCTCAAATTCAAATATATGTATCCATTTTATGTTGAATTCAAATCATAATACATGTATGCTCTAGCTAGATGTTCGGAATCTAAACCATGTATGATATACTACGTACAATGTGTTTAACACGCACAACACACACACAAACACCATTTAGACTAGTAAGGTACACATGCATTGCATGCATGAGATTTGGCAACCAAATTATGAATAAATACCACATTATAGCATGTAAGCTTTGAGTCATATATGCATGATGTAGATGTTCGTTTAATTCTTATAGTTCGTTTCATTCAAAATCATCTAGTTTTTATAAGAAAGCTAATCTATTTTAAGATTCATGGAATTGTGCGTTGTAAGGCATAAAGTAAAAACAAATAATGGCAAATCATGTAGAAAAACATTTGGGCAATTCTAATACGGAAGATTCTAGAACAAAGAAGTGCTTGTGTTTTGATGTTTGTGCATTATGCTTAAGTTCAACCATGGAGTCTTCTAGATTGTACATGTGGCAAAATCTGGTAGAATCTAGATGATATCCAATGACCAGTAGTGCTCAAATTTGCCATCTCTGCACCATCGGATTGGCCTCATCCAACGACCATCTTTCAAAGTTAAAGTTATCCGCACACTATATAAAAAATATAAAATATAATATATAGGGGTATAGATATAGACATGTGTTGCGAAAGCCACCCATCATCTCCAATTATAATAGTGTGTCCATGCACGGATGCAATGTGGCCAAACGATGTCTGCCATCGGTATCTCAAATTCAAATTAGTCTGACCTTGTTCAATGTGTATACAGTACAACATGCTCGTTTCCGAACCACACCATGGATATCTCAGTTATATTCATGCATGCATGGGTTTCAAACATCATGATCTCTTATTCAAATATTTGAATTCAACTTTACACTGATTATGACCTCACCTAGTCTTTTACACCCACACTGTCGTCTTGTCTTTATAATTGTACCACTAACTTTCTCTCGTGCATGCATGCACACACACTACCAGTCGGCATTATCCATCGCACACATGCAATCTGTTTCTTCAGGTCGGTCTCACATGCATGCACACACACACACACACACACACCTCCCCCTCTCCATCATATTGGGCATTCTTTATCTCTCATGTGCATGCGCAATGATCGATGTTCCTCTGTGTGTGTGTATATATAGCTAGGTCTTTCACAGTTTTCCACACAAACCGATCAATCTATATATCTAGTGAGGTCTCACCCTCTTTCCCACGTCCACATCGATCAATCTATACCTCTCTATATAGGATTACATAGCTAATACACCCACATTAATTATATATCCAACGTCCCCCTCTCATCATCCATGCCTTCCGCTTCATCTCAGACGCGCACACAGTGGTGAAGACAGGGGGCAGCAAGGGCCCTTCCCCCCTAACATCACTATATATCGAGGCTAATATGAATGTGATCATTAGACAATGGCTGGTAAAATGGTTTAAGTTGATGAATCGGCCCTCTTCGTAAAGGATTAGCAATGCTTGGCCCCCTAGCTCATTTATTTTTCATGGCTCCGCCACTGCGCGCAACAGCGCACGTTCTGGCCCCCTCTCTTTAAATATCGATCTCGCACTTGTGCAGTCCTTCATAGTCTCCCTCCACTTGGCCCCTCGCAGCATCTTCTAGCCCCGCACCGGATTTTGCCACATGTACAATCTAGCAGACTCCATGGTTGAACTTAAGCATAATGCACAAACCTCAAAACACAAGTGCTTCTCCTTGGTTCTAGAATCTTCCGTGTCATAACTGCCCAAACTTTTTTTCTAGTTGAATTGCCATTATTTTTTTTACTTTATGCTTTACAACGCACAATTCCATGAATCATAAAATAGATTAAGAGCTTCTTTGATTCAAATGATTCTCAAAGGAATTTTGGAGGATTCTAATCCTTAGGAAATTTTCCTATCTTGGTTGTTTGATTCGTAGGATTATAAACCATAGGATTTTTTCCATAGGATTCATTTGCACTAGATTTCATAGGAAGCATCCCATCCACTCAAACCTCTTTGTAAGAATCATGTGTTTTTTCTATGCACAATCAAACACTCGTACAATCCTGTAGGATTGAAGACGACATTCCACTCTAATCCCATGTTTTTCCTATTCCCGCGTTTTGGAAATCCTACGAATCAAAGAGGCCCTAGCTTTTTTATAAAAACTAATTGATTTTGAATGAGACAAACTATAAGAATTAAATGAAGGTCTACATCAGGCATATATGACTCAGAGCTTACATGCTATAGTGTGGTATTTATTCATAATTTGGTTGCCAAATCTGATGCATGCAATGCACGTGTACCTTACTAGTACTTCGAGTATGTGCAAAACACGTAAATTAGAATTCCATGGCACGCTACACGGTGTCTCTCTTACAGTTCATGAAGCCACGTGGCACATGTGGAGGCGTTGTCGCGACCTCCTTGTGTGGATTGATCACAGTGACATGCTGCTGGTTCCAGAAGAATGTACTCGTCCTCTCTGAGGCACACTGACGGTACATGCACGAAGCGAAGATGTGCACGCACGCCACGCACGCACTCATTCCCTCGCACACACACGCGGGTACACGGGCAGACGCATTTTTGTACGAAGATCCACCCATGTGATAATTTGATGCGTGTAAAGTACTTCACTTCATTGATGGTCAATTAATACAGTGCATGCAAATTGAGTGGAAGTGAGGGCAGAAGAAAGACATTACTACTCCACTGCGCGCATGCGAGTAGTTAAATCATGGGTTGCTACTTCCATTGGTCTCCTTCGTATTTTGTGCCAATTTTTGACCATGTTTGTAAGTAACATAATATTTATGCATGTCATAAAAAGTGGCACAAAAAAGGGGGCCAATAAACCAGGACGCAGGCAGCATGATCAAGTTTTGCCAAGGCTACTGTTGGTGGCCTTTGTATTTAAATATGGACGGAGTGGAGTAGTACTATATTTATCTTAGCCTTGTAGGGCTCTCCCAGCGCCTAGGTTCGCCTCCCCGCCTCGCCCACCGGATCCCGCCATGGAGGATCCCTTAGATCCCAGGATCCCGCGGGTTGCCCTCTCACTGCGGCCCGCAGCACTGCCGCCTTTGAGCGAAACCCACCTGTGTTTTAGAGGGGATCCATTGCTCTGGAATCACAGATCGGTGGTGCCGGAGGACATGCCAGGGCTGCGTTTCAGGTGGTGGGCAGCAATGGCAAATCAGATCGAGGAAGCGTCGCATCGATTGGAGAGAAGTTCCAAGGAGCTGTGCCTGGTGCAGCACAAGGCGGAGGCGCAAGTCGATCTCAGGGGAGAGATGCTGAGGGATGTCAGCATCTGGTAGCGTCGCGTTGATTTCGAGCTAGGGCTAATGGCAGAGATCATATTCACGGAGTCGACTGCGAAGGAAAGAACGTGCATGCCTGCGCAATGGCATGAGCAACCGGTGCAACTGTTCAAATGGGCAGTAGGAGAAGCCAAATCCCGGGACCAGTTGCGGCGGCGCCACTGGGCATGCATCGTAGGCGAGGTGAGCTGCCCTCCTTCCCCGCGAGCAATGCAGTGACCTAGTCGGTTGCTGCTGAAGTGAACTTGCAACGCCATGTCGGTTTGCAACCTTGACAATCACTCCATCTATATGTATTGTATTCCTGTGAAAATACTTGGTTGTTTGGAAAAAGATGGTAATTGATTTATCACTAGTTTTAGAATGCTTGGTCGTGACAATCAACTAAAGCCACAACAAGAAGTCTCCATCACGTAATACTTTACGGTCGGTCGGACCCGCGTCTCACCAAAGGGACACGCATCAGCTTGGTCAGACATGTACAACCAGTTACATCACTGACTTGTGCGACCGCATTTGAGGAGTGTAGTACTCCCTCTATCTCAGTTTACAAGTCTTGCACGTGTACCTAGGTCGTTAATTTGACCAACTTAATAAGAGGCATACATTACGAAAAATATATCATTACAAACTTCAAATATTCTATTTTTTAATGATATATTTTTTATGTTAAACAATTTATTTTATATAAGTTACATTGATGATCTAGATACATGTGCAAGCCTTGTAAACTGAGATGGAGGGAGTACTTGAAATTTATGTTCCACTAAACTCATCGGGAGCCGTTTTGGGCCTCGAAACCAAAACCATCAATTAATCTTTACCTTGTTCCCATCACATTCCAAAGTACTAGTGCTACAATTAAGTGCAAGCCTGCTCACACCTACTAGTACGTACCAAACCTGAACGTGTCCCCACTATGCATTTAGTACTAGTGCTAGTACTTAGGTTATAAAAAGGGGAACTACCTAACCAAAAATTACTCTACCTTCCTCCTCATAAGTCCTTCTTATTCGTCCGTCCTTGCCATGGCCGGTGTGCAGAGCTCTAGGTCGAGAACTACTCGTAACAAGGGAGCAGCAACCAAGGCTGCAGAAAAAAAGAGGGCTCGCCGCCACGCAGAGACCTCGAAAGATCTCTCACGGGCAGGCGATGGCTCTCAGGAGCGCCCTAGCCGCGGAGGCAAACATGCCGAGCTGGCGTCGTTGGAGTCGTTATCCCTTTATGACATGCCCGATCAGCTCAATAAGCAGAAGGAGTTCATGCACGGCTTGGTGGAGCTGCTGAAGGAGGGCCTCGACAACATGCCCGCTAAGCTCAATGAGCAGGGGAAGTTGACCGCCGGCTTGGTGATGCGGCTGAAGAAGAGCATTGCCTCGGAGAAGAAGGCGACCGAAGAAATCCTGCAACTTCAGGAGGACAAGGTGAAGCTCTGCCACGAGCTTGACCTGCTGAAGGAGGAGAACGCCGGCTGGAAGAAGCTGCATGAGAATAGTAGTTCCTTGATGAAGATGCTGCAGGCCCTCGTCATGGAACTGAAGAAGGAGTTGGCAAAGCTCAGCATCGAGCACCCGACTGCTGTCAAGGTACGTAATGTGGCCGTGGAACAGATGATGAAGGCTCGCGTCGATAAATCCCGCGTCATAGACAGAATGAAGAAGATGGCGGAGGAGATGCGCAAGGAGATGGAGGTCGTGGAGGCGATGAAGAAGCAGTTACGACTCCACGGCCAGCAACCCTTCATATAGTGAGAGCAGCGCCCCAGACTTGTGTGTGCGTCTTCCTTCTTTTTTTGGGGTGATAATCTTCCTTCTTCTTTGGTCATGTGTTTCTTCTTTTGCTTCGGGTGTTTCGCCGCACGTGTCACGTTCTCTGCGAGGCATGAGTAGAACAATCCTAACAATGAGATGACTAGCAAATTAGATCATTTTTATCGCCACTAGCAAGATGCCCGTGCCTTGCACACGGAACATCAAGATGCCTTTTTTTATAAAACACCTGTTGTGATTGACCAATGCAGGAGTAATCCCATGTGTAAAAACTAGTGATATCTCGAGTATTTTATCGGAAAAATGGCATCTCGAGAATTTCATAGAAAAATGATATCTCGAGAAAGATGAGAGATAAGGTGAGGAGGAGTGGGGCGTGGTGGTGACTGGTGGTCGGACTGGGCGGAGGCATTGGGATGGACGGCGCCGGTAGGCAGCAGCGGCCACTATGCTAGACTGTTCCAGAGACTTCCTTTTTTAATTACTCAGCAATGAGGTTGTGGGCGATAAGGATGAACGAGGCAAGGCCTTATCTGTAAATGTGGAGAGAGGTGCGCGTATCTTTTGCAAAATTGTCATAGTTTGCTTTCTATCCGTCAGATATAGATCGGACGGTCTATATTACAAGATGGCAGGCACTCCATCATCACCAACTCGGTTTTTATAAGAGTAGAGAGTAGAGATATGGCACTGGGCTGCCGTGTTTCGTGCTCCTCCGTCATACTCCAGTGGAGAACTTGAGTATACCGCACGGTTCTTTGCTCCTCCTCAGGTCGTCGGCACATTTATACGAGCAGTCAAATCACAAGGCCCCGCCTTCCAGCAGTAATGAGCCATCAAATCACAAAGGCCCTCGCCTCTCTTGAAACCGACCTAGCTAGATTGCACCGCCCTCTAGCCTTTTGAAAAATGTATACTTTTGTACAATAGTAGTATCGATGGATTGTGCCATGGAGCAAAACTAACAAGATGATAAAGAAAAAAGGTGGTACATATAGAGAGCGCTCGTCGCCACATTATGCATATAGTACTATTAAGAAAGCTAGTACGTGCTTAAATGGGGTGCTAAATTCTATTAAAGAAATTAGCATACCTATTTAATTCTTGGGTTCTTATTATTTATGCCACTAGTTGTGTATCACTACTCAGTTTTGCCATTAGAAGTTACAACTACTCAAAAATGCCATTGATCCGTGAGATGCCCACTCAAAAATGCAATTAGATATCTAAAAAATGCCATCATTAAGTTAGATGTTTGCTCAAAAATGCCACTAGACATTGTTATTTTCACGTCAAACCCGTTGACCATGTTATATGACAAAATAAGCCGATTCTCACAATGATAAGTGTGTCCCCGCTTGTCAGGAGTAACCAAGCGAATAATTTTACAGGAAAATAAGAACACTGTTGGGATCAAGTAGGCCCCACACTTTATTTTACTGTAGTGAGATAGAGGGAGAGCTGGCATGTTGGTCCATCGGTATTTATGTCATTATAACATGGCAAAAGAGATTTGAGTCACAATAATGGTGTCCATCACAACACACCCCTCAAATAAAACTAAGCACCCTGAAATTCTTTGACAAAACTAAGCACCCTGAAATTCTTTGAGAACTAAATTGCTGGCTATATGATGTTAGCCATATATATTGTATGTATATAATGTGAAGAAACGAGTGGTAGTACTATACCAACTAAAAGATGAACTGTAAGAAATACTAGTATGTACGTACTGAAGAGTTAAATAACGAGAAGAAACATAACATAGTTCTACTGGGGGCTCATCACAACACACCCCTCAAATAAAACTAAGCACACCTGAAATTAAACTAAGCAACTAATCCGATAGACACTGCATTAGAACCACCATGAGCAACGACACTGCCACCTTACTCGGAGTCCTCGTCCACGTCCTCGACTTCGTCCTTGTCCATCTTCCTCTTGGCCGATACTTCTTTGCTTGAACCGCACACTTGGCTCCTGCTCTTCATCCAACCCTTATAGATATTGAAACAATGGTAGCCATCCATTGCAGCGTAGTGGATGTGGTCTATATCTAGTACATTCCACTGCCATGCACGATGAAACGTGTGCGGAGGTTTGTTCATTTTACCGTACGAAGGATGAACCATGGCTCCTGCCCGGGTCAGCATTGAAGGCTGATCACGGGAGGGCACCAGCCCATTCCTCTGGAGGTCGAAGGTGTTGCCTACAACGAGGCCTATCCGGTCCAGGACTCTTCTGTCATTTGTAAAGTCTACAGTAATGAATTTGACTCGGCTACCCCTGAGGAAGTTCTTAAATTCCTCGCACTCAACATCGGCATGGCATATGTGGTAGACCAAGCATAAGTCATGCACGCAAACCTGGATCACGGCGGGCTTCATCTTCTCTTCCTCCTTTATATTCTTCTCTTTGTCCAGGGTTGTGGTGTACTCAACATCTAGCCCAGCGACCCACTCATCATTTGAGTTTTTGAACATGCGTCTGAAGCGAGCAAGGCATCCTTTCAGCGTCGCGGAAGAATGGGTGTAGATGACGTCGAACTCATTGCCGGTGATGGTTCTAACCTTGTACTCACCACTGATCGTGGAGATTTGGGACACCATGGATTTGGGAGGAGGGTTAGGATTAGTGGAACTGCCGTAATGTGAAAGGACGGGACGACTAGGAGCAAACTGCCGTAATGTTAAAGGACGTCCGGGGACGAGTAGGAGCGAACTGCCAGCGGTTTTTTGATTATAAAAATGCTGAGTGGGGCGTGCGAATGGCAGGGTAGTGGCTTGCCTGGTGGATAAATGGATTCATGCATAGTACTATGGGGGCCCAATTAGATGTCATGTCTACTCGGCGCCCAATTAAATGGCTTTTGATGTCATGTCAAGCTTCGGGAAAATTACAGGTGATACAAAGCTTTCCATACTCCGATGATATGGGCTTCCAAGAGCCCTTGGATCTGAGATCGGACGGTTGCATGGCGTGATTCTAGACCTATGGGTGAATATCCTATCCTAGAGGGTTATTCTGCAAATTTTTAGCAACTTAGCATGCAACCGTTCGATCTCAGATCCAAGGGCTGCCAGCAGCCCGTATCATGGTCGCACCTACCACGAACGTTGCCTCACTCGCGCGGTCGCTCCCTTGGAGATTTAACACGGTGCGTTAGGCTATCTGATGTTGGCATGTCATACATAGTCATCACTTGGTCACTCATACTACAACAAGGTTAGCTATAAGGTTGGCTATAAGAGTATTTTTTTACTTCTCTCTATCTCTTTCTTCATAGTATTTATTGCATTTGCCAAGGAGTGACCTCTTCCTATGAGATGGGGCTTAGAGGAGGTGCTAAGGGCATTAAATGGCTTAGCAACTCAAGTCCCCAATGCATAGGTGCTTAGTTTTTTGTTGCTAAGTTTGCTTCATTTAATTAGCTATAGACTCAAAATTGTCTTTTCACCTAGGTAGACGCGCTTAGCACCGTTTCTTCCTGGGGTCACCAAACTAGTCTCTCTCTTCTTAATTAACTTGCCACATCAGACTTTATGCCTATGTGGTAGGCTTAGCACCTGTAGGAGCAAGCACAATAGTCGGCTATAAGCCCACTTACATGGCATTTTTGCATATGTGGAGGAAAGAGGCAAGGAAAAAGTGGAGGAGTGGGCTCTCATGCAAGAGCCAGCCTCTACATGGTGGAGCATTGGGAGAGGGACCTGTATGGAGGTGGTCAGGAATCGAGAGACTCACGCCGGTCGCAGCGCCGCAGTTAAAATGATAATGGCAAGTCAAATCATGGGGCCCCACCTGTCCAGCAGTAACTCGCTGTCAAGTCACACAGCCCTACGTCTGCAGCAGCCTACTCCCTCATCTTCTCGCATCTCCGTCGAACCGACTAGGCGGAACTGCCCCACCTACCGCACGGGAAAAGCCCCGCCCTCGACTTTTAAATAGTTCAGTATACTAATTTTGTATCCATGGATTGCGCCATGGAGCAAAGCCTCAAGAAAACGGCAGTACCACATGTACGGAGTATACAGCACGCCTGTCGCGTTCGCGTCGCACCCCAGACGGTCGGTCGGTCTGGCACGCCGCTCTCCGAACGGAACGCGCGTCATATTGCGTTTGCACACACATGTGGGACCGCAATTGAGAACCGACCATAGGCACACTCCCCGGCCCCGCAAGTCGGTGAGTAAATAGAAGAGAGAGACAAGCGATAGTACTAGAGAAGTGTTGTACAGACGTTGGTGCCTGGACGATCCCTGCATGACACGGAAGATCAGTTCGTCCATGCATGTGACCAGACTCCAGCAGACACGCCTGGATTGGCTATCATCTACATATCGTGGAGGCTGTGTTGTACAGGGTTGTAGTTCTAATGAGAAATCCAAAAAAAGGGTTCTTGTCATCTCGCAATATTAGGTGTCATGTGCTTCGGATCACTGCGAGGGTTAAACAGCGACAACTGAGTTCCTCCAAGCTCTAGTCATTGGAGGCACATGCACGAAGACTACTCGTCAGCCATCTAGGTCAAGCTGGCTATGTTAATTAGGACATCTATCGATGGACCCCTTTTCTATGAGTGTATCTTTAATTTGAGCTTTGATCCTCGTCTAGTTTGTCTGTCGGGATTCATGTTGTCTCCTTTGGGTAGTGAGGTTATGGTTTCTTGTCACGTGGCATTTTTTCGTGTTATATGTTATAATCTAGTGCTTCAGATCAAAATGACGACAACTGCGCCTCCGGGGCACATGCATGAAGACTTCTCGACAATCATTGACGAGGTCAAGCCGGCTTCGGTAGAAAAAAGAAAACTAGTAGTACTCCACTATATAGGCAGGAGCCTCTGCACTTGCTTGCTAGTGTTGCTCTCTTCACACTGTCTCATCCTCTCCAGATCTAAACACGACAGTGGTGGCCACACTCTCTCTCTGCTCACCGCTGGTCACAGATCAAGCCGGATCCTCTCTGCCGGGGAAGGTGAGAAGGTGCAACATTCACGCAGTCGTCCTCAGCGACGGCTCTTACCCACTGCCAGCGCGTCCCGATCAGTGTGCCTTGCCGTTCTCTCCCAAGCACCGCTGGCTAGGGAGGGCCTCCGACCCCTTCTTCCTCACTGCCGTAGTGTGGGCAGATCTGGCCTCCCGCCGCCCACCTAGAGACATCCCGGCGACCCTCAGGTATAACTTCCTTCGAAACTGGCCTTGCTCTACTTCCCGAGCTCCTGACGTCGCTGCATTTGTATCATTTACTATTTCTCAGGCCCCCTCATAGATAGGATCGATCGGCTGTTCGAAAGCCACCTAAATTTTTACTGTTAAGAGGTAAAACTAGTTCATGCACTCGAATCTAGTACTACTTGGTTCAAACAAGGAAGAAAGGGGGTGGGGGGTGGGGGAAGATTTGTTACCTGAATCTAGGACTTGGTTGAAAGAGGAAATAATGGGGGCGAAAAGTAGCAGAGACTGGCTATCCAACTGGTCTCTAGGTCTAATAGGGAAATAAATGGAAACTCAGTACAAACTCAATATAAACCCGATATATTGGTTGAAAAAGGAAAGAAAGTGGGGACTGGGGGGCAAGTCAACAGAGTAAGTCCGGCACTAGATTTGCTAGCCTCACACAGTATAAGGTGGCTATACCGAACAAAATGGGACCAACCCAGATATCCTGTTCTGATGTTTGTTGCCCCGAGCCACTCTTATGTAATGCCACTGGTAAAATGTAGCAGTCGCACTGTTAAAAGTAAGGACACGTTAAACCAACGTTGTTTTCAATGTAATGCCTCCAGTAATATGAATCAATTACACTTTTTTCATGTCCTGCTAAATTTCCCATTAAGATAAGTTGCTTCTTTTCGTTCGAAATGTAACTATCCTGGTCCGCCTACTCTCCCATGCCCAAATACCAACTATGTAGCAACTGTTAATGTAATGTTGCTGGTAAAATGAAGCAATGGCACCATTAAAGTAATTTTGTATTTAACGGTTGTCATAGTTAATCCTAATGCCCACACTAATATCTAGCAATGCTGCTACTTTAGAAATTGCTACTATCCTTGTAGGATTGCCATTCAGATAAGGAACATGCTACTTTTGATTTGATGTATGTTTCATCACTTATTAGTCACCCTCCTTTCCACCTTTTTTGTGTAAACAGAGATATACATTTCACGCTTGATCTTAGTTGAACTGCACAAATGATATCCAAATTATAGTTGAACATTCCAGGAGCTTCACAACCAACCTTTATGTTGCTCAATTTTATTGCAACTAATGAAGAAGAAGCTCTGTGGGTTTCGTTTTCTGATGGAAATGGAACCAGGGCTGGAGCCCTTTTCTTAAAAAAGAAGAAGAAGAAGAAGCTGCTAGCTCATGGGACATTGCTTCATTTTAGGTGAACTGCGCCAAAAGGTCCCATGAATTGAACCATCCATGTTGGTGACTGGTGTCAACCCTTCTACGATGGCGTTGACTGCATATATGGTTCCCATCACGAGGTATGTTCCTTTTTGGTCTGACCGTTTGCCAAAGATCCTGCATGTTGAGTCTGCTCTTGTGCTACTGTTTTGGCACTGCCATGATAATGTAGTAATGTTATTATTTTGCACCTTAATCTAGTGGCACTATTAATTTGAGGCAATGTTTTGGCACCGCTAGTGCCACTGATTTTTTTATATATTGAAAGAGGGGGTTTCCTCTGATTTCATTAAAGAAACCCAACCATAGAGAACCATTATCCGACAACATCTCAGTGTAAACTGGTAGTTATGCAACTACTACTAGAACGGACTGAGTACTAGCAGGAGACAAGTTCGCTACATAAGCTAGGCAGGTAGGGGGACGCAGCACCAGCTCGACCAAGTTTGGATTACAACCCAAATGCTACCACAGAAACATCAGGGGGGAAGAAAGGGACTGAAAGAGCCAGCTTCAGCATCCAGGTCTAAGCACCCCCGGCCTCCATCCTTGCAACGCACGGTACACCTCGTTTGCCACCTGCTCGACCCTAGTGCCACTGATAAAATGAAGTAATAATACAGTTAAAATAGAGCGAGTGTCCTCTCTATCATTTCATTTCCAATGTAGATAAAGAAAGTGCTTCTCTTTGTTAGTATATGTTTCGTCAACTAGTCCCATTGTTAATGTTTAAGTGTTTCTGCAAACTGGGGTGCTTAATTTTAGTCGATCTGCACAAAAATAGAGATTGGAATGTCTCAAGGCCCCTCCTTGTACTACCACTGTACACTGATGTTCATCACTGGCAGAAGGTGTATCAGGGAGACTTGGGTCGATTTCTAGTATGAGGCGTACCGTATGAAGCGTTGCAGGGCCCATCTCGCCCTCGCAGCATGGCATACTATGATACTATCTCAATATTTTCTTATATTTATTAGTGTATGTTTCATCAACTAGTGCCACTATAATGTAATCATGCTTTTTCATTATCTGTGCAAACAGGGTTATTCAGCTGCATTTTGGTGGAACTGCACAAATGTACGGATGGAGCCGACATATATGCAGAGTGCGAGGTGTGCCAAGTAAAAATTACTGACACCAACCATGCTCCATGCACGCATTGGCATCCACCACCAGCACTGGGATGTGTGGCGCTCTCTGTGGACAGATCTTTCTCGGCAGAAAATCCTCTAACCAAATACTAGTAGCTTATATTGGCAGTTTTCTAGGGAGTACTCTTTTCTGAAAGAAGCACCAATCTATTTTTCTTTATTTGTACACAATGTCACAACTTGGACCCAAAGGTCTAGAGCTATTTTAGGGTGATTGTCGAAGTACTCAGAGACTGATTGTAAGCATGATTTTCATTAGCTATCACATTGATTGTAAGCATGAGCAGATGGAAGATTAGGTTAGTGCGAAGCTTACCTTAAACCCTACCGCCACCGTTGAAACGAGGCGAGCATTGAGGGAACCATGGAGAATAGCGGGGAAATGACGTCGCGCCATCCAGCCTCCTCTTGCGGCGGGAGAACAAATACTCCCGTGGCTCCGGCTGGCTCTGCACCCTCATGAACGGCACACCATACTCGATCGATTCATTATCCTCTGGGTGCTCGACCTTCGACCTGTACGCCCACCACCTCCACCTGACTTTCGCCTCGGGCGAATCTGTCTGCTCCATCACCCAGAGGAGATACTCGATGAACTCGAAGGACTGCGGCATGACTGCCGCCGAGGAGTACATCGCCGCCCTCATCGCCGCCATCTCGCTCTTTCGCATACATTGCCACATGGCCCTCACCGTCCTTGAAATCTCCCACTCATTGTCAAACCAAGTAAGGATATCCTTCAACCTGGCTAACTTTGCCTGGTCGCCGCCGGCGATCTGCCTGATTCGCTACTGCATCCTCTCCATAGATTGTCCTTCTGAGTGGTCTAGTGCTAGCTTTGGAAGATGGGAGGAGAGACGGTGGTCTTGCAATAGAGAAGAGGGAGAGGCGAGACGGTGGTTTTGGAATGGAGATGATGGAGAGGACAGGGGGTGGTTTTGCAATGAAGAGGGAGAGGCGAGACGGTGGTTTTGGAATGGAGATGATGGAGAGGAGAGGAGGTGGTTTTCGCAATGGAGAAGAGGGAGAGGAGCATGCGGCAGCGATTTAGGATTGGACGAGAGGGCCGACGCCCTGTGACTGGATCAAAATCAAAATCAATTTACCCTTCAATTTAGAAAGCGACCCCACATTAAACAGTCTCCCTTTTATTCTGGGTCATAATTGACCATGATTTTCACAAACAAAAAATATATGTTATACGTTGCAAAAATAATATAATTTGAAAGTACATTCAGACACGAACCAAACGATACAATTTTTGGTGACATGGATTCACATTTTTCTTGCCAAATACAGTACATGGTCAAACTTTGACCCAAAATACGCAAAACAAAAAAATACTTCCAAGACCAGCGCCGCTCCTCTCCTACTCCAATATAAATCCAGCGCCGCTCCTCTCCTGCTCCAATATAAATCCAGCGCCGCTCCTCTCCTCTTCCATTTCAAAACCACCGCCCCTCCTCTCCTATTCCAATCCAAAACCAGCGTCGCTCCTCTCCCATTCTAATCCAAAACTAGCGCTGCTCCTCTCCTTTTCCATTCAAAAACCACCGCCGGTGAGTGAAGGTGCTGTGGAGAAGTAGATCGATGGAGGAGTACAACCGATACGTGAGGATCGCAGACGGCGACCCTGTGAAGCTAGCTAGGATGTTGGAGATACAATCTTGGTTTGAAAACAAGGACCAACTAGCGGCGACGGTGACATCCCTAGCCAAATATCTGCAACAGAGCGAAAAGGCAGCGATACTCCCGACGGGAGTCACGCGGGAGTACATAGAGCTGCTCCTCCGGGCCATGGAGCAAACAGATTCACCGAATCTGATCGTGAGGGAGCGGTGGCGGGAGTATCGATCCCAGATGGAGCATCCACCAGAGATTGAAGGATCGAGCATCTACAGGGTGCCGTTTGTGAGGGTGTCGTGCCAGAGCGAGCCGGTGGAGTCTTCGTCGACCGAACCCAACTGCAAGAGGAGAAAAGCAGTTGGCCCGACGATGCTTCCCCGCCATCCTCTCCCTCGCCGTTAACATTGTCTGACGGGGCGGTTGTCTGCCACCGAGGAATAGGAGGGGACTGCCCCCCCAGCCCAATAGTCGGGCAGGTTGTGAATTGTCAGGAGGAGCTTAGGGTTGTCAGTATTTATAGGCTGTGAATTGTGTTTTGTGTTGTGTATTTAGAGAGTACTTTCAGATATGAATGTCTTTTGAATTTCAGATTTGCAGTATTGAGCATATGAAGTATTTTATGAATTCTAGAGATCTATTTTTAGCACTTCAAAAAATGTAGTTTCATAGGAGTATAAAAGTGCAGACAATGTGATTCTCAGATAAGAAACTGCAAGTTTCAGTTTCAGATAAGAAACTGCAAGTTCAGTTTCAGATAAGAAACTGCAACTTTCAGAGGCAGAGCATTTATATTTACATGGCCTTTTCAAATAGGGTTAACATCATGTTGGAAGTTTTATTCATGGTCAAAAATGGAACTACCAGCCAGTTAACATCATGCTGATCAACATTCATGCATAACACATCTTCATATGATGCACAGTCAAAAAGATATGCTAGTTTCAAAATGCCCACACAATGTCGAGTGTGCAAAAAACAGAGAAAACGAGGGACGAAGTTTTGGCAAGTGTTGGATGTGGTGTGCGTAGATGACAATGGGGACCCACATGTCAATAATGGCAGAGGCAAAAAAATTGGAGATATTTTCCCTACATCAGGTGGAATCGAACCCGGGCGGAACAACTATCAGGTAGTGTCACTTGGCCAGTGGGCTAGTTCAGTACTTTCGTTACAAATAAGGCACTGCCTCAGGTGGTCCAATCTCTTCCTATGCCTTTGTGCACTCGCCGTGGCACCGCTGTCTGCCGTTGTGAACATGCTGAACAAACGAGAGGAATCTGGAGAGGACTGTGTCGGCGTTCTGGGAACGGGGGTCCCCAGACTTGCCTGCCTGCGGCCCACGGCGTGGCTCTACGAGAAGCCCCATACGGCCCATCTTCACCAGCAAGCATTCGAGACCCTCGCGAGGGGCCAAGCCTCGCGAGGCGGACGACACAAGACCTCCTCGGGAGCGGCCTCACCTGGCTGGCTCGCGAGGGGCGGAGAGATCAAGGCAAAGAAAACCTCGCGAGGTTCCAATGACGTGAGCCATGACGATCGAGACCAGGCGGGCGCCAGGTGGGCGCCAGCGTGCACAGTGTCCTTGCTTCCTCTTTGGTGCTAAGGAGGCAAGCGCAGGTGAGGAGTACCGAGGCGTCAAGCAAAGGTTTCCATATCGGTGCAACAAGAGCAAGACCAGCAGGACGGCAAGACGGAGGTCACCGTGGAGCCCAAGGCGGCGTCACCACCAGAGCCTTTGGCAGGCAAAGACTACTTTTGTCAGGATAGCTTGTACTAGCTGTCCCCTTTCAAATTGGCCGTTGTTGGCTTCCTTCCCGCTCAATATTTGGGAAGAGGACCAGGGCCTCTATAAATAGGGCTAGCCACCATAGTAGCAGGATCTCATCTTGGACTATATCCAGTTCACCCACACACCCACCAAGCACAACAACACCTCCCCTCAGGAGGCTGTTCTTCCCCTTGTACTGTTCATCCTCAGCCCGAGAGGCAATCCACCACACCACAATGGAGTAGGGTATTACACCACAACGGTGGCCCGAACCAGTATAAATCTTGTGTCTCTTGTGTTGCGAGTTCGTCGAGCTATGCTTGGAGATCCCGGTGAGGCTGAGGGCGTGACTCGGTAGGGGGAGATCTTCGTGCGCACCCCAGTGTTCGAACCTAGAGGGTTTTGCCGGAACCCGAGATCCGACATTTGGCGCGCCAGGTAGGTGTGCGCCGGAGTTTTCCTTCCGTCGATTCGCGCTCCACCACCTTCACGCCCATTCTCCATGGCTTGCGCCGCCCTTCCGGCTGGATCTACGGGTGCCGATAGTGACACCTGGGGGCTCCGGGCCCTTGCTCCCGCCTTGCGGCGGGTGCGGTGGCCACCCAAGTTCAAGCCGGAGATGCTGCCATGCTATGACGGCGCGGCAGACCCGTCGGCTTTCCTGCTGGCGTATGAGGAGGTCGTCCTTAAGGCCCGGGGCGATGACAAGGTCATGGCCAACTGGCTTCCCATGGCCCTCACTGGCGCACCGCGCGCCTGGCTGCACAACCTCCCCAGATCCATGGTGGAATCTTGGGAGGAGCTACGCGGTCTCTTTGCTGCGCGCTATGCGGCACCGGTGCACCACGTGGTCGCGGTCCTCCTCGGCGGCTCGCAAGCACCGCCCTCGGATCGCCGCATCAAGCCGTACCTTCGCCAGATCGGCGCCACTTCCAAGCGCCCAGGGGCTCCACCGGGCTGGGCCGCGCCCGAGGCCGACCTCATCTTCGACTGAGGGGATCATCCCGTCTCCACCGTCGGCTCGGGTGTGCTCCCAATGCTTTGCACGCCCACCATCTACAACGTGTCCATCACCAAGACGCTCATCGACGGCGGCGCCGGCCTCAACGTGCTCTCCGTCGAGGCCTTCAGCCTTCTTCACGTACTGCTCGAGCGGCTCCGCCCTAGCAAGCCTTTCTCAGGGGTTGGTGGAGGCTCCGCCCACTCCCTGGGACGGATCCGCCTCCCCGCAACTTTCGGCACGCGCAACAACTACCGCACTGAGCTGGTCGACTTCGACATCGCCCACATCGGCCTCCCGTACAACGCCATCCTCGGGTACCCGACCCTGACTCAGTTCATGGCGGCGACTCATCTAGCCTACAACCTCATGAAGATGCCCGGGAGCAAGGGTGTCGTCACAGTAGTTGGGGACACCAAGGAAGCCTTGATGACGCTCAAGCTTGCCCTCAAGACCGCTGCGACGGCGCAGCCCGCTGACGCGGACGCCTCCAAGGCCAAGGGAGCCGCACCAACCAAGAAGAAGCAGTTGTTCACTCAAGACAAGGCTGAAACCAAGCAAGTGCCAGTCAAGGAGGACGGGTCCTCGGGGGCAACCTTTACCATAGGCGCCAACCTCGAGCCTGACAAGGAGGAGGCGCTGGTGAAGTTCTTGCGCGCGAACAAGAAAGTGTTCGCTTGGGAGCCCAATCAGCTGGTGGGGGTCCCAAGAGGGGTGATAGAACACCACCTGAAGGTGTGTCCCAACGTACGCCCCGTAAAGCAGAGAGCGAGGCGGCAGTCCACGGAGAAGCAAGCTTTCATCGTCCAAGAGACCCGCAAATTGGAGGCTGCGAGTGTCATTCGAGAGGTTCGGTACCCCGAGTGGCTGGCGAACCCCGTCGTCATGCCCAAGAAAGGTGGGAAGGAGCGAATGTGCGTCGACTTCACCAACCTCAACAAGGCCTGCCCCCAAGATCCGTTCCCGCTTCCACGCATCGACCAGATCGTCGACTCCACCCCGAGTGCGACTTGCTGTGCTTCCTGGATGCGTTTTCAGGACATCACCAGATCAAGATGGCGGTAGAAGATGTGGAGAAGACAGCCTTCCTGACCCGTGTGGGGTGTACCGCTACACTTGCATGCCTTTCGGGCTGCGCAATGCAGGCGCAACCTTCCAGCGGCTCATGCACATCGCCTTGGGTCGGCAGCTCAGGAGAAACGCTAAGGCTTACGTCGATGACATCGTGGTAAAGTCTCGGGAGGCGAGGACTTTGATTCAGGACCTGGAGGAAACCTTCGCGCGCCTCAACCAGGTGGACTTGCGACTCAACCCAGAGAAGTGCGTGTTTGGCGTCCCTTCCGGCAAGCTGCTGGGCTTCCTTGTGTCCCACAGGGGGATCGAGGCCAACCCAGAGAAGGTCAAGGCCATTGAGGACATGAGTCCACCGCAAACCCTCAAGGAAATGTAGAAGCTTGCTGGACGGGTGACTGCGTTGGGACGCTTCATTTCCAAGCTGGGAGAGCGCGCCCTACCCTTCTTCAAGCTGATGAAGAAGAAGGGCCCACTCGAGTGGACCCTGGAGGCCGACCAAGCATTTCAAGACCTCAAGAGATATCTGACCAGCCCTCCAGTGATGGCGGCGCCACGACCTCTCGAGCCCCTAGTGCTTTACCTCGCCGCCACTCCCTACTCCACCAGCGCGGCTCTAGTGGCGGTTCGGGAGGAACACCAAGCCAAGGGCGCATCACGCCGAGCCGGGCCCCCAGCAGGGACGACGCAAGACCAGGAGGGCGCCGCAAGGGCCACGACAGCGGCAGCAGAGGATCAAGCTCAGCAGGACGACGCCCCCGAGCCCGCAGAGACCCCGACAAGCAATCAAGCGTTGGGGGCTCCACCACCTCAAGAGGCGCCCCAACTTCCAGAAGGTGCAAGCCTCGTTAGCGCACCTGCCCTCGTCGAGCACCCGGTATACTTCGTCAGCACGGTGTTGCGGGATGCAAGAGCATGGTACCCCATGCCTCAGAAGCTCTTACTCGCGCTCTTGGTGGCCTCGCGAAAGTTGCGGCATTACTTTCAAGGCCACCCCATCAAGGTCGTCTCGGCCTACCCACTAGAGAGGGTGCTCAGGAGCCCCAACTCTGCCGGGAGGGTCGCTGAATGGAACATTGAGCTGCAGGCATTCCAGTTGGAGTTCAGCACCACTAGGGTCATCAAGGGAGCCGCACTCGCCAATTTCATGGCAGAATGAACGGATGCCCCGGCGCTTGAAATAGGCGAGGATCGGTCCCTCTCGCCAGGAAGTGAGGTGCCCGATGGCTGGGTCATGTATTTCGATGGTGCCTTCGCGCTCCAGGGCGCGGGGGCTGGAGCAGTGCTCAACTCGCCCACTCAGGACAAGCGCTACTACGCCGTGCAGCTCTGCTTCCAGCAGGGCGAGAAGGTCTCCAATGACATTGTAGAGTACGAAGGCCTCATAGCCGGCCTGAAGGCTGCGGCAGCCCTGGGGGTGAAGCGTCTCACCATCAGGGGCGACTCGCAGCTCCTCGTCAACTTCTTGTCGGTGTGGAACGACACCTATGGGATCACAAGAATCCCTACTACGGTTGCCGGGGCGCAGGGTTGTGAAAAGAGCAGGGCTAGTAGACAGCACAAGGATCGTTTACCCAAGTTCGGGCCACGAGGATGCGTAAAACCCTAGTCCTGCTTTGGTGGGTGTATTTCAGAGATTTCTTGAGCTCACGAACTAGCTGTGGTGAGTGCGTGGTTCGAAAGAGCCGAATCCTTCTCCAGTATGTCATGGGCCTCCTTTTATAGTCGGAAGGGGCTGCCACAATGGCACACAGGAGGTGGAAAGGCGTACAGTGCCCTGAACTTATCGCTCGTATTACAGGACAAGACGCATTTAATGCGTAGCTTAGGTGTCCCCTTGCTTTATTGGGGGCGGGGGCGAGTCCCGTCCCGTCCGTCGCCGCTCCTCCTCGCTTTGACACGCGCCCTGGCCAGTGAGGCGCGTGGTGCCATGTAGGCAGGCAGGCAGCTGAGGTGGCGCAGTGGCGGAGCCTTCACGAAGATCTGCATGCCGCCACGCAAGCGCTCGATGAGTTGGCCTGGGAGCTGCACGTTGCCACGCAGGTGCCCGCCCTGCTGGTTGGACTGGCAGCTGCATGTGAATGGCGGTGGAAGCTTGGTTGGCGTGGGCCTGGCGGTGGCCTTGCTGGCATCCTTGGTGAGGGCCTTGTCGGGTGGCCCGGCAAGGGTCTTGCCGTGGCGCGCTGTCGTCCCCGGAAAGGGCCTTGCCGGGGGTTTGGTGGCCTTCCTCGGCAAGGATCTTGCCGAGGATCGTCTTCTAATCCCCATCTGATCTTGAATATGTCTTCACAAAGATCTGCATGCCACCACGGAGGTGCCTCCCGAGCCCTGGCCCAACGTGATGTTGGAGACCGTGGGCTCTAGGGTGGCCCGCTCTTTTGGTGCGGGGCGAGCTGTCTCGGCAAGGATTTTGCCGGGGCTGCTGAGGCTTCCCCGGCAAGGGACTTGCCGGGGGAACCTGCTTCGTCCCTCTGCTCTTTGTGGTCTTGGCCTTGGCGTTGCTCTTATTATCTTGGGCTCTGGTCTTACCTTGGCTCACCTCCCCTGTTCTGCTTGGCGTGACCGTAGGCGCGGCTCCGACTGCCCGTGCATAGGTATAGGGGTACAAAAACGCACCCCTCTTTTTGTACACCGACAGGAGCCCCCGGGCCTGGGCCACACATAAGCGCGACACGTTGTTGGGCCAGGCCCAAAACGGTGCGCGGGCAGGCGGGGCGGTTTTCACCGTGGTGAGACTTTTCGCGCGTTGCGCTTCCCATGACCCGCGCGCGCGGCGCGGCGTGGAGGGGTGTTCATGACGTGGGCGGCATGCGTGGGGCAATTCCCGCATGCATGCGTCATATCATAGTAAAGAGGCAGTTCGCGCCTTCCCCATAAAAAGAGGGAGGCGTGGTGGCGCGGCTCATTTACCGCGCGGGGCCGGGTCGCGGTCTTCAAGGCGTCCACACCCCATGATCACGGGGTGGGGAGAGGTCACCTCACCCGTCCCCTCGATTCTGCACGTTCGCCACGCGTCCTTCATGCACTTGGGGTGGCAAGCGGTGGAGGCAGGAAATCGGGCCGTCGCTAGTTGGGGCAGCGGGTCGGTCCCGATTCCCTGCGCCTCTGGTGGCTGGATTGGCCGAGCGGGGCGGCCGAGCCCCGACACCGCTCCCTTATAAGGAGGGGGAAGGGGAGATGGCATCCTGCACTCTTCTGTCATCTATCTCCTCTCGCTTCTACTTCTTCCTTTCACTCGCCATGGAGAAAGGGAATCCTGGTCCTTCGACGGTGGCGACGAGGGTCGCCGCTCGATAACGCGTCCCTCCTCCTCCTGAGTCTGCGGTGGCGGAGCCGGCCGCGAGGGGAAGGGGGAGGGGGCGAGGCCGGGGCAGAGGTCGCAGTGCTCGGGGAAGAGGAGGACGGGGCGACGCGCCGGCTTCGCCCCCGCCAATGATGCCTTTTCCGATGGAAGGCCATGTCGGAGACCAGCCCCGCAAGTTCTTCATCAGGCTGCGCCGGCCTCCGCGTCGCTGTCTTCGTCTTCCCGCCCTGTTTACTCGGGAGATGGAGCGTGACCTGCCCCAATCCCCCAGATTGCACATGAGGGGCTGTGGGAATGGGGGCACACGGGTCGACGTCTACTTCCCGGCTCCTCCGGTCATGTACCTCCGTCGCGGATGGAAGACGTTCGCTCGCATCCACAGCCTAACGGCGGGGCTTGTCCTCTACTTCAAATTAATGGAGGACGGCCTGCTCTCCGTCAAGGTCTTCGGAGACTTCGGGACTCACCTGAAGTGCTGCGTGGAGAGCTCCTCCGACGGAGATTCCGACGGTGGAAGCTCTTCCTCGAGCGAAAGTGACGAGGAGGACAGCGGGGCAGATGACAGGGACGAGTCCGACTAGGCGTCGGACGCCCCGCGCCTGGGCGGGTGCGGCAGCAGCAACATCTGCACCCGGCCGCTCCTCCGACAGAGTTTTGCCGGGGATGGGGCCAGCTCCTTGAACTTCTTGGGGCCGTCTCCTTGGGTGGCTGGCGTCGGGAGGCTGCAGAAGAGGAAGAGGGCGGGCGGCAAGGCCATAAACTCGGAGTACGCGGGCACTGACGCCTTCATCACGTGTTGCCGGTCCTGCCGCCTCGTCTTCCAGCTCCTTTCCCGGCACCGTCATCACCAGCCCGCCCGTGGGCGGCTACCGAGGTGTTCTCTTTGTGCTTTCTGCTACTCGTAGCTCGCCTAGGCGCCCCTTTTGCCCTTTAGCCTTCTTGACCTGCCTCCTGAGGAGAGGGACAAGAAAGGGATTACGGGCATCTTATCTCTTTTTTAGTCTGTAAGCCTTTGGGCCTTGTTAAATTTAAAGCTTGTAATCCCCTTGCTCATGTTTTTCATTCCGTACGGACTGTACCTATGTGGGATGTTTTTAATGAAAAAGGTATGTTTGCCGGGTTTTTCGTTCGTGGGTAGACCCCGCGACAAGGAGCGAGTCCTTGTTACAATTTAAGATAAACGTTTTCACCCGGCAACAGGCCTTGCCGTCCCCCCACTTCGCTCGACCATTGTCGCGCCCTTGGTGGAGGCAGGGATGAAGCGGGCTTAGGCTCCTCGTTCTACTTCCTTGCCACCGCGACTACAACCAAATCCGGGCCCAGGAGATAATCCTTGGGTATAGAAAAAGGGGAGCACGGTGGCCTAAAAATAAAACGAGGTTTCACATATCCCAGTTCCGTTCCGAAATGCATGATAGAGGATGAAAGACTTATCTGGATCTGCAGCCCCCGGCAACCTTGTCTTGCCGCGGTTGGATCCTTGTGCTTGCAGCCCCCGGCAACTCTGGTTTGCCGGGGTCGGGACGTCGGTTCGTTTCCTTTCTTCCAAGTAGCTCAGCAGAAGTGCTCATGTGCCCTGCGAACCAAGGGAGGACAGAAAAGAGACAGATAGACGCGCACTCGACCTCTAGGCTAGGGGTTAGTCGCCGCTAAGCATTATCAACCCTAACCAAGGAAGAGACTCGACCTAGCATGCATGCTATAACTTAGGGCGCCAACGCTTCATTTATTTATGCTCAGGGTCTGCGCCTGGCTTTGTACAAAGGGTGACATGCCTTGCCGGCAAAGCTTGTACAAAAGGTGGCTTGCCGGGAGGCCCGGCAAGCCGCGCCTTACGGGTAAAACTTGCGAAGATGCTCGATGTTCCAGGAGTTGCTCACTGGGACAACATCTTCGGTCTCCAGGCGGACTGCACCGGGCCTGGTGACTCGCATTACCCGATAAGGGCCTTCCCACTTCGGCGTCAACTTGTTAGAATTCTTGGCCAACTGAACGCGCCGAAGAACAAGGTCGCCTTGCTCAAAGCTCTCGGCATGAACCTTGCGGCTATGGTAGCGGCACAAGGCTTGCTAGTAGCGTGCTGCTCTCACAGCCGCCCGAAGACGATCTTCCTCAAGGAGTGTCGCATCATCTTGGCGCAACTGCTCTTGCTCAAGCTCATCATAAGCGAGCACTCGAGGTGACCCATATATGAGTTCCGTGGGGAGAACTGCTTCTGCCCCGTATACCAGGGGAAAAGGTGTCTGGCTGGTGGCTCAATTTGGCATCATCCTGATCGACCAAAGAATCACCGACAACTCATCAATCCAGCGTCTTCCACTCTTGTGCAGCTTGTCAAAGGTCTTTGTTCTCAGGCCTCGCAACACTTCAGCATTTGCCATCTCCGCTTGGCCGTTGCTCCGTGGGTGTGCCACGGAAGCAAAACAGACCTTGCTACCGAGGTCTTGAATGTATTGCATGAAGGTGTGGCTTGTGAACTGCGTGCCGTTGTCGGTGATGACTCTATTTGGCACACCAAAACGGCAGACCAGTCCCTTGAAGAACTTGACGGCTGACTGAGCAGTCACCTTTCTCACAGCTTCCACTTCCGGCCACTTTGTGAACTTGTCGATTGCAATGTACAAGTACTCAAAGCCCCCGACAGCGCGGGGGAAAGGGCCCAGTATATCGAGCCCCCAGACCGAGAATGGCCAGGAGAGAGGGATTGTTTGAAGGGCTTGAGCTGGTTGATGAAGCTTCTTTGAATGGAACTGACACGCTTCACACTTGGTTACTAGTGCCGTCGCATCCTGGAGGGCGGTGGGCCAGAAGAAACCTTGCCGGAACGCCTTTCCGGCAAGGGCCCTCGACCCTACGTGGGAGCCACATATGCCTCCATGTATCTCCGCCAACAGCTCCAGTCCTTCCTCCCGGGGGATGCACTTTAGTTTCACACCATTCGGCCTTCTCCTGTACAGGACGTCATCGACGAACTGGTACAGGGCGGACCGACGGGCTAATTTCTCCGCTTCTTCCTGCTCCTCAGGAAGCTCCCCTGTTTGGAGGAATTGGACGGTATGCTGCGCCCATGCCGGAGCCTGGGGCTCGACGGCAAGGACCAAAGGCATCTCTTCTGCCATGGGAGCGGCTGTCTCTACGGCCAGGGCTTGACGCCCTGCCGGAGCCAGTTGCTCTTGGGCAGGCCCAGCGTCCGCGACAGCACCCTTGCCGGCGGCCCCAGGGGGCTCGGTAGGAAAGTACTTGCCGGGACCTGACTTCCTCCTCTTGTTCTGCCCCGTTGATGGCTCGACGGATGGTTGAGTTAACCGGAGCAAAAAGGTACCTGGTTCCACAGGTAGCTTGAATGCAGCACGCTTTGACAGGTAATCGGCGATGTCGTTCTCCATTCGGGGGACGTGCTCCGCTTGGATACCGTCAAAGTGTTCCTCCAGCTTCCTCACCTCATCTACGTAGGCCCTCATCAATGGGCTCTGATAATCCTTGTTGACCTGCCTAACAACAAGCTGCGAGTCACCCCTGATGGTGAGCTTCTTAACCCCGAGGTCTGCCGCGATCCTGAGACCGGCGAGCAATCCCTCGTACTCAGCAGTGTTGTTGGTGGACATCTCCCTGGGGAAGTGCATCTGGATCACGTACTTGAGGTGCTCTCCAGTGGGTGCGACGAGCAGCACACCGGCACCGGTGCCTTGCAGCGAGAAAGCCCCATCGAAGTACATGATCCAGTCGTGGTCTGCTTCCTTGCTGGGGAGAGTGGTCTCCTGGATTTCTTCGTCAGGCGTTGAGGTCCATTCTGCAATGAACTCCGCCAAGACTCTGCTCTGGATTGTCGAGGTACTTTAAAACTTCAAACCGAAACTTGATAGCTCCAAGGCCCATTCCACAATCCTTCCGGTTCCATCTGGGTTATGCAGTATCCGTTGCAACGGGAGGCGGGTGACGACAGTGATCTCGTGGGCTTGGAAGTAATGACGCAGCTTCCTCGAGGCCATAAGGAGGCCGAAGAGCAACTTTTGCACACCGGAATACCTCGACCTAGCCCCCTGCAAGAGGGAGCTGACAAAGTAAACCGGGTGCTGCATCATCATCTTCTTCTGCACCACCTCACTCGACTGCGCGGGCACTGCCTTGGTGGCATCAGACTCCGCCGGGGGCCGCGCCTTGCCGGCACCAGGCCCTGCCAGGGGAATCTTTGGCTTGCCATCTGCTGGTTCTGCCGCAGTCACTGCCTCCTCGTCGACCTCCCTCTGTGCCACCAGTGCGGCACTGACCACTTGATTCGTTGCCACCAGATATAGCAGCAACGACTCTTGTGGTTTAGGCGCAACCAGTATTGGCATGGAGGAAAGGTATTTCTTCAGATCCTGCAATGCTGCCTCGGCTTCTGGGGTCCACTCCATTGGGCCCGCCTTCTTCAAGATTTTGAAGAAAGGAAGGGCGCGCTCAGCGGACTTGGAGATGAAACGGCTCATGGCGGCGACGCAGCCGGTGAGCCGACGCACATCTTTGATCCGCTTGGGCGCCTCAATCTGCTCAATAGCCTTGATTTTGTCTGGGTTTGCCTCGATCCCGCGCTGTGACACAAAGAACCCGAGAAGCTTGCCGGACGGAACGCCGAAGACACACTTCTCAGGGTTCAGCTTGAGGTTCATCTTGCGTAGGTTGGCAAATGTCTCTTCCAGATCTTGCACAAGAGTTGGCCCATCCTTGGTTTTGACCACTATGTCATCCATGTATGCCTCCATATTTCTATGGAGCTGAGGTTCAAAACCAATTTGGACTGCTCTTGCAAATGTCGAGCCAGCACTCTTCAACCCGAAAGGCATCCGTAAAAAGCAATATGTACCACACGGGGTGATGAATGCTGTCTTTTCTTCATCCTCTCTTGTCATGAAGATTTGGTGGTAGCCCGAGTAGGCGTCAAGGAATGATAACAGATCACACCCGGCCATGGAGTCAACAATCTGGTCGATGCGCGGCAAGGGGAAGGGGTCCTTAGGACAAGCCTTATTGATATCTGTGTAATCAATACACAGCCTCCACTTCCCATTCGCCTTGCGCACCACCACCGGATTGGCCAACCACGTCGGGTGGAGCACTCCTCTCACCAAACCTGCCGCTTCCAACTTTCTGATCTCCTCCGTGATGAACTCCTGCCTCTCCAGAGCCTGCTTTCTGACCTTCTACTTGACGGGCCGCGCATGAGGGCAGACAGCTAGGTGGTGCTCAATCACCTCCCTGGGAAGACCGGGGATGTCGGATGCTTGCCACGCAAACACGTCGACATTCGTCCGCAAGAAGGTGACGAGCGTGCCTTCCTACTTGCTGTCGAGGGTGGAGCCTATGGTGAAGGCCCCTCCCGTGCCATCCTCCCCGGCGGACACCTTCTTGGTCTGCGGTGGCTCGGCTCTGGATTTCTTGCTCTTGCCAGAAGAGCTCTCTGGCACGTCCTCGACGATAGCATAGCACTCCGAAGAGGCGTGCTTGCCGGAGTGGGTGCGAGAGGTCTTGCCGGGCTTCCCCTTCCCTTCCGGGCCTCCAGCGGCAGGAGCAGGTGCCTTGACGGCAGCTGCTGCAACTGCTTCCCGGTAGAGTTGGTCGGCGCAGATCAGCGCGTCCTTCTTGTCGGAGGGGACGGAGATGATGGTCAACGACCCGGGCATCTTTAGCATGTTGTAGGCATAGTGTGATGCCGCCATGAATTTGGCTAGTGCTGGGCGGCCGAGGATCCCGTTGTAGGGCAAGGGGATCTCGGCCACGTCGAAGATGATCCTCTCCGTCCTGTAGTTTAACTCTCCTCCAAACGTCACGGGCAGTGTGACCTTCCCCTTTGGCTAGCTCCTCCCCGGATTGACCCCTTGAAACGTACCCGTTTCCTCGAGGTCTCCATCAGGAATTTGCAGTCTTTTGATCACGACAGGCGAGATCAAGTTCAGGCCGGCCCCGCCGTCAACCAACATCTTGTTCACCTTGAGGTTGCGTATCGTTGGTGAGACCAACAATGGCAAACACCCGACCTCGGTTGTGCGGTCAGGGTGGTCCTTGGCGTCAAAGATGAGGGGCGTGCTGGACCACTTCAGCGGCTTCTGAGCGTCGAACAATGGTTCCGCTGTTGTAATCTCACGCGCCCACTGCTTGAGCTGGCAGTGAGAAGTATGCAGCGAGGCACCACCATCGACGCACATGGCCTCCGTAGCCTTCTGGAACTCTTGCTCACCGGACTAGTCGTCCTCGTCGTGATCATCGTCTTCTTGTTTCTTGTCACGGCCCCGGGCGGGCCTCTCTTGCTGGTTGTCCTTGCCGCGACGGCCTCCTTGGCCGCCACGCTTCTTGCCGGATCCCTCGGCACCATCCAGGTCCTTCTCCTTGTCCCGCCTCTCGTACTCAGCTTTTTGCTTCTCAGCAAGCAGCTCGACTTGTCAGCAGTTCTGGAATATTGCTTGCCGGAGCCTCCTGGCTTGTCGGTAGCCGCCAAGGCCTGGCAGGCGGCGCACCCGGCAATCTCCTTGCCGGGGGCGTCTGCCTTGACCTTCTTGGCAGCGCCGGTGTCGTCAGATCCTTCAACGGCAAGCACGGCCTTGCCTTTGCGTTTCCTGTTGCGACGCCGACCCTTCTTCGTCGGGGTGGTGGCGTCTTCATCGGTAGAGTCGGTTTCCGCACCGGCGGCTTCGCCAGGGTACTTCCTTCCCTCTTCAGTCCGGGCGCACCTATCAGCCAGAACATAGAGCTCGGCCACATCCTTAACCTTGGTCATCGCCAGCTCTTCGCGCATCTTGCGGTTGCGCATGTTCCGATGGAACGCGCTGATCACAGCGGCGGGATGAACATCGGGGATGTTGTACTGCACCCGGCTGACTCTCTGGATGTACTTGTGCAGGGTTTCCCCTTCGTTCTGGGGAATGATATGCAGATCACTGGCCTGGCCATGAGCTTGGTGGCCTCCTGTGAAGGCGCCAACGAACTCATGGCACAGATCCGACCAAGAAGAAATGGAATCCGCCGGCAAGTGCATCAACCAGGACATAACATTGGGCTTCAGTGCCAGCGGGAAATAGTTGGCAAGCACCTTGTCGTCGCGAGCTCCAGCAGCCTGCATCGCGATAGTGTAGATGCTGAGGAACTCGGACAGATGGGTCTTGCCAGTGTACTTCTCGTCGACGCCGGGCTTGAAAGTGCGGTGGGACGGCCACTGGAACTGCCGCAGCTCATGGGTGAAGGCCGGGCAGCCCACCTCGTAAGGTAGGCCGCCGGAGCCCCCGGTGCTGGGTGGTCCATAGCGGGTCCCTCCCGCTTGTCCGACTGGTGGCGTGTATCGCGCCGGCGCGTGATGGTGGTCCGAGCATCTTCGTGAGCTCGTTCTCGAAGAACTTGGTGCTGGTCGCGGTGGGTCCGCGGGTCGGATGACGCTATAGAGATGTTATCACAAGCGTCGTCATGACGGGCAGACGCCCGCGGCGGCTGGCGAGGAGGAGGAGAGTGCACCGTGGCCGCAGCTCCCCCGGTCCTCCCAGCGCCAGCACGTGGTGGCTCGGTGGAGCGCCGACCCGAGGGCCCCGCTGGTCGTGGATCGTCTTTGTTGGCGACGGCGACGAGGCTCCGGATGGTGGCCCTCCACTCGTCGAGCTTCTCTGTAGTAGGAGGGAAGTCGAGGAGTAGCTACGCGCCCCAGAGCTTCTGCTGGCGTGGGCGGCAGCGATAGCTGCGTGGATCGCAACGCGCTTCGACTTCTAACTATGTTAGAAGGAGCTCCATTACGACCCAGCGGCTGCGTGCCATTTTCGCCAGCGCTTCGGCGGGCATGCTGAACCCCTTCATCCCGCGGATGACGCATATGGCTCTTCCCACGGTGGTGCCCAGGGTCACCAGCGTGGTGACGCTGCTCGGCGCACACACCATGTGAAGAGCGCGCAGTGGTCGCCGGCGTGGGCGTCTTGGAGGTCGCTGCGCCGCCCGGAGGTGGCACAATGACACCCCAGGAGGGCCCCGCGCCGCCTGCAGGGGCCCCAGCTCCATCTTTGGATCTTGCGACGTGCGGCCGGTCATCTAGGGCGCGAACGACGCCGCTCGCCAGGCTCTGACTGCCAGGGCGATGCTGGTGCTCGTGGACCGCGGCCCGGGTCCTGTCTGCGACCGGTCCACTGCTCGTGCGCACCGGCACGGACCATTCGGCTCCCAACGAGCCGATCGCCGTGGCCGTCTTCTTCTTGGGAGCCATGGCGACGAAGAATCGCTAGGCTAACTACTAGACCAGATTCTCACAATTGCGCCCCCTACCTGGCGCGCCAAAGATGTCGGTGTGGAACGACACCTATGGGATCACAAGAATCCCTACTACGGTTGCCGGGGCGCAGGGTTGCGAGAAGAGCAGGGCTAGTAGACAGCACAAGGATCGTTTACCGAGGTTCGGGCCGCGAGGATGCGTAAAACCCTAGTCCTGCTTTGGTGGGTGTATTTCAGAGAGTTCTTGAGCTCTCGAACTAGCTGTGGTGAGTGCGTGGTTCGAAAGAGCCGAATCCTTCTCCAGTATGCCATGGGCCTCCTTTTATAGTCGGAAGGGGCTGCCACAGTGGCACACAGGAGGTGGAAAGGCGTACAGTGCCCTGAGCTTATCGCTTGTATTACAGGACAAGACGCATTTAATGCGTAGCTTAGGTGTCCCCTTGCTTTATTGGGGACGGGGGCGAGTCCCGTCCCGTCCGTCGCCGCTCCTCCTTGCTTTGACACGCACTCTGGCGATGGAGGCGCGTGGTGACATGTAGGCAGGCAGGCAGCTGAGGTGGCGCAGTGGCGGAGCCTTCACGAAGATCTGCATGCCGCCATGCAGGTACTCGATGAGTTGGCCTGGGAGCTGCACGTTGCCACGTAGGTGCCTACCCAGTTGGTTGGGCTGGCAGATGCATGTGAACAGTGGTGGAAGCTTGGTTGGCGTGGGCCTGGCGGTGGCCCTGCTGGTGTCCTTGGTGAGGGCCTTGCTGGGTGGCCCGGCAAGGGTCTTGCCGTGTGGCGCTGTCGTCCCCGGCAAGGGCCTTGCCGGGGGTCTGGTGGCCTTCCTCGGCAAGGATCTTGCCGAGGATCGTCGTCTTCTAATCCTAATCTGATCTTGAATATGTCTTCACAAAGATCTGCATGCCACCACGGAGGTGCCTCCCGAGCCCTGGCCCAACGTGATGTTGAAGCCCGAGGGTTAAAGGGTGGCCCGCTCTGTTGGTGCGGGGCTAGCTGTCCTGGCAAGGATCTTGCCGGGGCTGCTGAGGCTGCCCCGGCAAGGGTCTTGCCGGGGGAACCTGCTTTGTCCCTCTGCTCTTTCTGGTCTTGGCCTTGGCGTTGCTCTTATTATCTTGGGATCTGGTCTTACCTTGGCTCACCTCCCCTGTTCTGCTTGGCGTGACCGTAGGCGCGGCTCCGACTGCCCGTGCACAGGTATAGGGGTACAAAAACACACCCCTGATTTTGTACACTGACACTTCTCCAACAAGGTATACGAGCCGAAGGACGAACACATGGAGGCATACCTCGCGGAAGTGCGCAAGATGGAGAAGCAGTTCCTAGGCCTGGAGTTGCAGCACGTGCCCCATCGAACCAACAAGGAAGCCGACGACATCGCCAGAAGGGCATCCAAGCGACAACCCCAAGAGCCTGGCGTCTTCGAGGAGCAGCTCTTCAAGCCATCGGCGACACCACCGCTTTCAAGGATAGCGCAGCCTCGGGAGGAGCTCCCGCAGCCACCTGCCGCGGGAGCCCCAGCCCGTGGCCCGACTTCAGGAGCGCTTCTACTCTTGGCACTCGAGCCCCAGGAGGGATGCTGGACCAAGGAATTCAAGGAATACCTGATGCAAGGGACGCTGCCGGAGAAGGAGGAGGACGCGGAGTGTGTGGCCTGGCAAGCCACTGCATACTACATCCGGGATGGTGAGTTATACAGGAAGCGACCAAGTGACATTTCTCTGCGTTGCATCTCCACGGAACGGGGGAAAGAGCTGCTAGCCGACATACACGGCGGGGACTGATACGTCTCCAACATATCTATAATTTTTGATTGCTCCATGCTATATTATCTTCTGTTTGGGACATTATTGGGCTTTATTATTCACTTTTATATTATTTTTGGGACTAACCTATTAACCGGAGGCCCAGCCCAGAATTGCTGTTTTTTTGCCTATTTCAGAGTTTCGCAGAAAAAGAATATCAAACGGAGTCCAAACGGAATGAAACCTTCGGGAACGTGATTTTCGGAACAAACATGATCCAAAGGACTTGGACCCTACGTCAAGAAAGCCACCAGGAAGCCACGAGGTAGGGGGCGCGCCTACCCCCCTGGGCGCGCCCTCCACCCTCGTGGGCCCCATGTTGCTCCACCGACGTACTCCTTCCTCCTATATATACCTATGTACCCCCAAACGATCAGATATGGAGCCAAAAACCTAATTCCACTGCCGCAACCTTCTGTACCCACGAGATCCCATCTTGGGGCCTATTCCGGAGCTCCGCCGGAGGGGGCATCGATCACGGAGGGCTTCTACATCATCACCATAGCCTCTTCGATGAAGTGTGAGTAGCTTACCTTAGACCTTCGGGTCCATAGTTATTAGCTATATGGCTTCTTCTCTCTTTTTGGATCTCAATACAATGTTCTCCCCCTCTCTCATGGAGATCTATTCGATGTAATCTTCTTTTGCGGTGTGTTTGTTGAGACCGATGAATTGTGGGTTTATGATCAAGTTTATCTATGAACAATATTTGAATCTTCTGAATTCTTTTATGTATGATTGGTTATCTTTGCAAGTCTCTTCAAATTATCAGTTTGGTTTGGCCTACTAGATTGATCTTTCTTGCAATGGGAGAAGTGCTTAGCTTTGGGTTCAATCTTGCGGTGTCCTTTCCCAGTGACAGTAGGGGCAGCAAGACACGTATAGTATTGTTGCCATCGAGGATAACAAGATGTTTTTTTATCATATTGCATGAATTTATCCCTCTACATCATGTCATCTTGCTTAAGGCGTTACTCTGTTCTTATGAACTTAATACTCTAGATGCATGCTGGATAGCGGTCGATGTGTGGTGTAATAGTAGTAGATGCAGGCAGGAGTCGGTCTACTTGTCTCGGACGTGATGCCTATATACATGATCATACCTAGACATTCTCATAACTATGCTCAATTCTGTCAATTGCTCAACAGTAATTTGTTCACCCACCGTAAAATATTTATGCTCTTGAGAGAAGCCACTAGTGAAACCTATGGCCCCCGGGTCTATTTTCCATCATATTAATCTTCCAACACTTAGCTATTTCTTTTGCCGTTTTTATTATTTTTACTTTACTTTGCATCTTTATCACAAAAATACCAAAAATATTATCCTATCATAACTATCAGATCTCACGCTCGTAAGTGACCGTGTAGGGATCGACAACCCCTTATCGCGTTGGTTGCGAGGATTTATTTGTTTGTGTAGGAGCGAGGGACTCGCGCATAGCCTCCTACTGGATTGATACCTTGGTTCTCAAATACTGAGGGAAATACTTACGCTACTTTGCTGCATCACCCTTTCCTCTTCAAGGGAAAGCCAACGCAGTGCTCAAGAGGTAGTAAGAAGGATTTCTGGCGCCGTTGCCGGGGAGGTCTACGCAAAAGTCAACATACCAAGTACCCATCACAAACCCTTATCTCCCGCATTACATTATTTGCCATTTGCCTCTTGTTTTCCTCTCCCCCACTTCATCCTTCTGTTTTATTCGCCCTCTCTTTTTCGTTCGCCTCTTTTTCGCTTGCTTCTTGTTTGCTCGTGTGTTGGATTGCTTGTTTGTCACGATGGCTCAAGATAATACCAAATTATGTGACTTTACCAATACCAACAATAATGATTTCCTTAGCACTCCAATTGCTCCTCTTACCGATACTGAATCTTGTGGAATCAATGCTGCTTTGTTGAATCTTGTTATGAAAGATCAATTCGCCGGCCTTCCTAGTGAAGATGCCGCTACTGATCTAAGTAGCTTCGTTGATTTGTGTGATATGCAAAAGAAGAAAGATGTTGACAATGATATTGTTAAATTGAAGCTATTTCCTTTTTTGCTTAGAGATCGTGCTAAAGCTTGGTTTTCGTCTTTGCCTAAAAATAGTATTGATTCTTGGAACAAGTGCAAGGATGCTTTTATCTCTAAGTATTTTCCTCTCGCTAAGATTATCTCTCTTAGAAACGATATTATGAATTTTAAGCAACTTGATCATGAACATGTTGCACAAGCTTGGGAGAGGATGAAATTAATGATACGTAATTGCCGCACTCATGGTTTAAATTTGTGGATGATTATACAAAATTTTTATGCCGGATTGAATTTTGCTCCTAGAAATCTTTTAGATTCGGCCGCGGGAGGCACTTTTATGGAAATCACTTTAGGAGAAGCTACTAAACTCCTAGATAATATTATGGTTAATTATTCTCAATGGCACACTAAAAGATCTACTAATAAAAAAGTGCATGAGATAGAAGAAATTAATGTTTTGAGTGGAAAGATGGATGAACTTATGAAATTATTTGCTACTAAGAGTGTTTCTTCCGATCCTAATGATATGCCTTTGTCTACCTTGATTGAGAATAATAATGAATCTATGGATGTGAATTTTGTTGGTAGGAATAATTTTGGTAACAACGCGTATAGAGGAAACTTTAATCCTAGGCCTTATCCTAGTAATTCCTCTAATAATTATGGTAATTCCTACAACAATTCTTATGGAAACTTTAATAAGATGCGCTCTGAATTTGAGACTAGTGTTAACGAATTTATGAATTCGCAAAAGAATTTCAATGCTTTGCTTGAAGAAAATTGCTTAAAGTTGATGAATTGGCTAGGAACGTTGATAGAATTTCTCTTGATGTTGATTCTTTGAAACTGAGATCTATTCCTCCTAAGCATGATATCAATGAGTCTCTCAAAGCCATGAGAATTTCCATTGATGAGTGCAAAGAAAGAACCGCTAGGATGCGTGCTAAGAAAGATTGCTTTATGAAAGCGTGTTCTTCAAATTTCTATGAAAATAAAGATGAAGATATAAAAGTTATTGATGTGCCCCCTATTAAATCTTTGTTTTGCAATATGAATCTTGATAATGATGGGACTGAATATGATCCACCTTTAAGGCGTTCCAAAAATTCGGAGTTTTTAGATCTTGATGCTAAAATTGATAAAAGTGGGATTGAAGAAATCAAAACATTAGATGTTAATAAACCCACTATTTTGGATTTCAAGGAATTTAATTATGATAATTGCTCTTTGATAAATTGTATTTCCTTGTTGCAATCCGTGCTAAATTGTCCTCATGCTTATAGTCAAAATAAAGCTTTTACCAAACATATCGTTGATGCTTTGATGCAATCTTATGAAGAAAAACTTGAGTTGGAAGTCTCTATCCCTAGAAAACTTTATGATGAGTGGGAACCTACTATTAAAATTAAAATTAAATATCATGAATGCTATGCTTTGTGTGATTTGGGTGCTAGTGTTTCCACGATTCCAAAAACTTTTTGTGATTTGCTAGGTTTTCGTGATTTTGATGATTGCTCTTTAAACTTGCACCTTGCGGATTCCACTATTAAGAAACCTACGGGAAGAATTAATGATGTTCTTATTGTTGCAAATAGGAACTATGTGCCCATAGATTTTATCGTTCTTGAGATAGATTGCAATCCTTCATGTCCTATTATTCTTGGTAGACCTTTCCTTAGAACGATTGGTGCAATTATTGATATGAAGGAAGGGAATATTAGATTCTAATTTCCATTAAAGAAAGGCATGGAACACTTCCCTAGGAAGAAAATAAAATTACCATATGAATCTATTATGAGAGCCACCTATGGATTGCCTACCAAAGATGGCAATACCTAGATCTATCCTTGCTTTTATGCCTAGGTAGGGGCGTTAAACTATAGCGCTTGTTGGGAGGCAACCCAATTTTATTTTTATTTTTTTGCTTTTTGCTTCTGTTTAGGAATAAATATTTGTTCTAGCCTCTGTTTAGATGTGTTTTTATGTTTTAATTAGTGTTTGTGCCAAGTTAAACCTATAGGATCTTCTTGGATGATAGTTATTTGATCTTGCAGAAAATTGCAGAAACATTCTGTTCACGAAAATAATTGTTAAAAATCACCAGAATGTGATAAAATATTGATTCCAATTGCTTCTGATCAATAAACAAATTGTCTAGGTCGTCCTATTTTGGCTGAGTTTTTGGAGTTCCAGAAGTTTGCGTTAGTTACAGATTACTACAGACTGTTCTGTTTTTCACAGATTCTGTTTTTCGTGTGTTGTTTGCTTATTTTGATGAATCTATGGCTAGTAAAAGAGTTTATAAACCATAGAGAAGTTGGAATAAAGTAGGTTTAACACCAATATAAATAAAGAATGAGTTAATTACAGTACCTTGAAGTGGTCTTTTGTTTTCTTTCGCTAACGGAGCTCACGAGATTTTCTGTTAAGTTTTGTGTTGTGAAGTTTTCAAGTTTTGGGTGAAAGATTTGATGGATTATGGAACAAGGAGTGTAAAGAGCCTAAGCTTGGGGATGCCCATGGCACCCCCAAGATAATCTAAGGACACCAAAAAGCCAAAGCTTGGGGATGCCCCGGAAGGCATCCCCTCTTTCGTCTACTTCCATCGGTAACTTTACTTGGAGCTATATTTTTATTCACCACATGATATGTGTTTTGCTTGGAGCGTCTTGTATGATTTGAGTCTTTGATTTTTAGTTTACCACAATCATCCTTGCTGTACACACCTTTTGAGAGAGACACACATGATTCGGAAATTATTAGAATACTCTATGTGCTTCACTTATATCTTTTGAGTTATATAGTTTTTGCTCTAGTGCTTCACTTATATCTTTTAGAGCATGGTGGTGGATTTGTTTTATAGAAACTATTGTTCTCTCATGCTTCACTTAGATTATTTTGAGAGTCCTACAAAACAGCATGGTAGTTTGCTTTAACAATAATAGGCATACAAGATTAGTAAAAGAAAAATTCTTATGAGTGTGTTGAATACTATGAGAAGTTTGATGCTTGATAATTGTTTTGAGATATGAAGATGGTGATATTAGAGTCATGCTAGTTGAGTAGTTTTGAATTTGAGAAATACTTGTGTTAAAGTTTGTGATTCCCGTAGCATGCACGTATGGTGAACCGTTATGTGATGAAGTCGGAGCATGATTTATTTATTGATTGTCTTCCTTATGAGTAGCGGTCGGGGACGAGCGATGGTCTTTTCCTACCAATCTATCCCCCCTAGGAGCATGCGCGTAATACTTTGCTTGGATAACTTGTAGATTTTTGCAATAAGTATATGAGTTCTTTTTGACTAATGTTGAGTCCATGGATTATACGCACCCTTCTTCCTTCCACCATTGCTAGCCTCTCTAATACCGCACACTTTTCGCCCGTATCATACTTCCACCATATACCTTCCTCAAAACAGCCACCATACCTACCTATCATGGCATTTCCATAGCCATTCCGAGATATATTGCCATGCAACATACCACCGTTTCGTTTATTATGACACGCTCCATCATTGTCATATTGCTTTGCATGATCATGTAGTTGACATTGTATTTGTGGCAAAGCCACCGTTCATAATTCTTTCATACATGTCACTCTTGATTCATTGCATATCCCGGTACACCGCCGGAGGCATTCATATAGAGTTATATTCTATTCTAAGTATTGAGTTGTAATTGTTGAGTTGTAAGAAAATAAAAGTGTGATGATCATCATTTTTCGAGCATTGTCCCAAGTGAGGAAAGGATGATGGAGACTATGATTCCCCCACAAGTCGGGATGAGACTCCGGATGAGAAAAAAGAGGCCATAAAAAAAGAGAAAAAAGGCCGAAATAAAAAAAATGAGCGAAAAAGAGGACAATGTTACTATCCTTTTACCACACTTGTGCTTCAAAGTAGCACCATGATCTTCATGACAGAGAGTCTCCTATGATATCACTTTCATATACTAGTGGGAATTTTTCATTATAGAACTTAGCTTGTATATTCCAATGATGGGCTTCCTCAAAATGCCCTAGGTCTTCGTGAGCAAGCGAGTTGGATGCACACCCACTTAGTTTCTTTTATTGAGCTTTCATATACTTATAGCTCTAGTGCATCCGTCAGAAGGGCATCCAAGCAACAGCCCGAAGAGCCTGGCGTCTTCGAGGAGTGGCTCTTCAAGCCATTGGCGACACCACTGGTTTCAAGGACAGCGCAGCCTCAGGAGGAGCTCCCGCAACCACCTGCCACGGGAGCCCCAGCCTGTGGCCCGACTTCAGGAGCGCGTCTACTCTTGGCAACCGAGCCCCAGGAGGGATGCTGGACCAAGGAATTCAAGGAATACCTAATGCAAGGGACGCTGCCGGAGAAGGAGGAGGACGCGGAGCGTGTGGCCCGGCAAGCCACGGCATACTACATCCGGGATGGTGAGTTATACAGGAAGCGGCCAAATGACATTTCTCTTTGTTGCATCTCCAGGGAACGGGGGAAAGAGCTGCTAGCCGACAGACACGGCGGGGACTGATACGTCTCCAACGTATCTATAATTTTTGATTGCTCCATGCTATATTATCTTCTGTTTTGGACATTATTGGGCTTTATTATTCACTTTTATATTATTTTTGGGACTAACCTATTAACCGGAGGCCTAGCCCATAATTGCTGTTTTTTTTGCCTATTTCAGAGTTTCGCAGAAAAAGAATATCAAACGGAGTCCAAACGGAATGAAACCTTCGGGAACGTGATTTTCGGAACGAACATGATCCAGAGGACTTGGACCCTACGTCAAGAAAGCCACCAGGAAGCCACGAGGTAGGGGGGCGCGCCTACCCCCCTGGGCCGCCCTCCACCCTCGTGGGCCCCCTGTTGCTACACCGATGTACTCCTTCCTCCTATATATACCTACGTACCCCCAAACGATCAGATACGGAGCCAAAAACCTAATTCCACCGCCGCAACCTTCTGTACCCACGAGATCCCATCTTGGGGCCTGTTCCGGAGCTCCGCCGGAGGGGGCATCCATCACGGAGGGCTTCTACATCAACACCATAGCCTCTCCGATGAAGTGTGAGTAGTTTACCTCAGACCTTCGGGTCCATAGTTAGTAGCTAGATGGCTTCTTCTCTCTTTTTGGATCTCAATACAATGTTCTCCCCCTCTCTCATGGAGATCTATTCGATGTAATCTTCGTTTTGCGGTATGTTTGTTGAGACCGATGAATTGTGGGTTTATGATCAAGATTATCTATGAACAATATTTGAATCTTCTCTGAATTCTTTTATGTATGATTGGTTATCTTTGCAAGTCTCTTCGAATTATCAGTTTGGTTTGGCCTACTAGATTGATCTTTCTTGCAATGGGAGAAGTGCTTAGCTTTGGGTTCAATCTTGCGGTGTCTTTTCCCAATGACAGTAGGGGCAGCAAGGCACGTATAGTATTGTTGCCATCGAGGATAACAAGATGTTTTTTTTATCATATTGCATGAATTTATCCCTCTACATCATGTCATCTTGCTTAAGGCGTTACTTTGTTCTTATGAACTTAATACTCTAGATGCATGCTGGATAGCGGTCGATGTGTGGAGTAATAGTAGTAGATGCAGGTAGAAGTCGGTCTACTTGTCTCGGACGTGATGCCTATATACATGATCATACCTAGATATTCTCATAACTATGCTCAATTCTGTCAATTGCTCAACAGTAATTTGTTCACCCACCGTAAAATATTTATGCTCTTGAGAGAAGCCACTAGTGAAACCTATGACCCCCGGGTCTATTTTCCATCATATTAATCTTCCAACACTTAGCTATTTCTTTTGCCGTTTTTATTTTGTTTACTTTACTTTGCATCTTTATCACAAAAATACCAAAAATATTATCCTATCATATCTATCAGATCTCACTCTCGTAAGTGACCATGTAGGGATTGACAACCCCTTATCGTGTTGGTTGCGAGGATTTATTTGTTTGTGTAGGTGCGAGGGACTCGCGCGTAGCCTCCTACTAGATTGATACCTTGGTTCTCAAAAACTGAGGGAAATAATTACGCTACTTTGCTGCATCACCCTTTCCTCTTCAAGGGAAAACCAACGCAGTGCTCAAGAGGTAGCAGGGACTGCGGTCACCACTCGTCGTCGCGAACCCTCGTCGGCAAGGCATTCCGCAGCGGATTCTACTGGCCTACAGCGCTCAACGACGCAGCTGAGCTGGTGAGGTCCGGCGAGGCCTGCCAATTCCACGCCAAGCAAATCCATCAGCCAGCTCAGGGCCTCCAGACCATTCCACTCTCGTGTCCGTTCGCAGTCTGGGGACTGGACATCCTGGGCCCGTTCCCTCGAGCGCCCGGGGGCTACCGATACCTCTGCGTTGCCATTAACAAGTTCACCAAGTGGGCGGAGGTGGAAGCCGTCCGCACCATCCCAGCTGGCTCTGCGGTCAAGTTCATCAAGGGTCTCGTGAGCTGTTTTGGGGTCCCCAACCGCATCATCACCGATAATGGCTCGCAATTCACTGGTAATCTCTTCAAAACGTACTGCGCTAACCTTGGAACACAGATTTTCTACGCTTCAGTGGCGCACCCCCAGAGCAATGGTCAAGCTGAACGCGCCAACGCGGAGGTCCTGAGAGGCCTCAAGACCAGCACCTTCAAGAAGAAGCTCGAAGCCTGCAGCAGGGGCTGGCACGACGAGCTGCAGTCCGTGCTGTGGTCCATTCGCACCACCTCCACCATGCCGACGGGGGAGACCCCGTTCTTCCTCGTCTACGGAGCAGAAGCGGTCCTCCCTCACGAGGTCAAGCATCGCTCCATGCGGGTCCCGGCATTTGATGAGACGCAGCAGGACGCCACGCGGGGGATGGACCTCGTGCTGGGGGAGGAACGCCGCCGTGAAGCTGCACTGCGGGCGGCAAGATACCAGCAGGCGCTATGGTGGTACCACTATCGCAGCGTCCACTCCAAGACGCTCTAGGTGGGTGACCTCGTCCTGAGGCGGGTGCTCTCCAGGGAAGGGCTGCAGAAGCTCTCACCCATGTGGGAGGGCCCGTTCAAGGTCGTCCATGTCTCCAGGCCTGGCGCCACGCGCCTGGAGACACAGGATGGGGTACCCATCCAGAACGCCTGGAACATCCAACACCTCCGGAAGTTCTACCCATGAAGAAAGGCACAACGCCTGTGAAGAAGGCCCAATGCCTGTGAAGGTCTCCGCTCGTGACACTCTCACGTAATAATGAGTGGGGCTGTACACGCCCCGGAGTCTCAGGAGTGCCACCCTCGGGCCTTGGGGGCTCCATCGCACGTCCTAGTGGCAGCACTTAGCTCCGCGCAGGTGAGAAGACATGAAGACTAGACTAGGTGCCACACACGGCTTTTCATTTGCTTTCCGTATTTGGCTCGCCCCTCTTTAATTGAAGTTTGCTTTTGGTGTTCTCTAGTGATTTGGTTCCGTCACCGCCTCTGTTTCCGTCTTCAGTTGAGCCTGTACTCTCTCTCGCATTCCTCGCGAGGGGGCTGGACAGGTGCCCTCGTGAGCATTTTTCCCTTTTTCTGCCTTTCGTCTGCTTTTCGCGAGGCACCCTCGTTCGAGCCCACAAGCTAGCGCACCTCTCCTAATCCGCGCCCCACGGGTACCGCGATACGAAGCGCTGGGTCAAAGCCAGCGGCACCTGCGACCAAGGCTCGGGTAAACGTTAAGCCTCCTAACGAGTTTCATTGCAATTCCTAAGCGCCTACCAGGCCAAGGAGGCCGCGCGACCACGACACGTCTCCCTTCATCGACAGGGCTGCCATGATTGGGGCGACCCCTGCCACGCGAAGCGGCACCACTGCGGCTGCGAGGGACCGCGGCGGGGGTCACGGTGTGCTTGCGGGGACGGCCGCGTCCACGCTTGGGCATCGGAGAGCTGGGCCCCTCGCCAGGGGCCTTCCCCTTCGCCGTGGCGGAGAACCTCTGCAACGGCGCCATCGGTGTCGCTACTGGCAATGGAGCAAAGGGGGAGAAGCGAGTGGAATGGGAAGAGATGGGCGACAGGGGCTCTGCCCCTCTCCTCATTTATAGCAGGAGAAGGCCAGCCAGCGCCGCCCACGATCATAGGTAATGATGGCTTTTCCTTGCATACAGCAGGGACTCGTCAAGTCGGGCAGTTGCCGAGGCAGCATGGGGAAGCAGAGACGCCCACGTCCAATCAACCGCCACGCGTCGACCAAGGCCCTAGGCTGTTGGGGCCCGCGGTGCTCCGCACTTACCCTTTGGCTTCTCCTAGAAGCCAAGTCCGAGTGCGCCTTGGGCCCGGGGGCTACTGTCGGTGTTCTGGGAACGGGGGTCCCCTGACTTACCTGCCTGCGGCCCACGGCGTGGCTCTGTGAGCGGACCCGTACGATCCATCTTCACCAGCAAGCATTCGAGACCCTCGCGAGGGGCCAAGCCTCGCGAGGCGGACAACACAAGACCTCCTCAGGAGCAGCCTCACCTAGCTGGCTCACGAGGGGCGGAGAGATCAAGGCAAAGCAAACCTCGCGAGGTTCCAATGACGTGAGCCATGACGATCGAGACCAGGCGGGCGCCAGCGTGCACCATGTCCTTGCTTCCTCTTTGGTGCTAAGGAGGCAAGCGCAGGCGAGGAGTACCGAGGCGTCAAGCAAAGGTTTCCATATCGGTGCAACAAGACCAAGACCAGCAGGACGACAAGACAGAGGTCACCGTGGAGCCCAAGGCGGCGTCACCACCAGAGCCTTTGGCAGGTGAAGACTACTTTTGTCAGGATAGCTTGTACTAGCTGTCCCCTTTCAAATTGGCCGTTGTTGGCTTCCTTCCCGCTCAATACTTGGGAAGAGGACTAGGGCCTCTATAAATAGGGCTAGCCACCATAGTAGCAGGATCTCATTTTGGACTAGATCCAGTTCACCCACACACCCACCAAGCAAAAGAACACGTCCCCTCAGGAGGCTGTTCTTCCCCTTGTACTGTTCATCCTCAGCCCGAGAGGCAATCCACCACACCACACTAGAGTAGGGTATTACACCACAATGGTGGCCCGAACCAGTATAAATCTTGTGTCTCTTGTGCTGCGAGTTTGTCGAGCTAAGCTTGGAGATCCCGGTGAGGCTGAGGGCGTGATTCGGTAGGGGGAGATCTTCGTGCGCACCCCAGTGTTCGAACCTAGAGGGTTTTGCCAGAACCCGAGATCCGACATACTGTACGTGGAGAGGCGGACAGTTGGGACCCACCAGGTCTATGGCCGTACGCAAGCAAGTGCCTCATCGAAAAAATACTTCCTCCTAATGCTATACTGACGTTGGGGCCCACGGGTTTGTCAACATAGTTACATTTTTTAGGTGCTTCAACGTAGTTACTATAGGAGATAAATTCACAACGAAGCCGGGGAGTTGGGAGGTATCATTTATTATCACTGGGGCAGCAAGTATCAGCTAGGTTTTGGGCTGCCCCGTTTAGGCTTTGTTTTTTAACATGCGCAGCCCACGACATGTCGGTTGGTATTTTCTTGAGGGCCGTCATGTATCGACCGGCCTATGGTCCTCCCATTCGAGATTTTATTTTTCCTAAAACATATGCATCCCAATTTATGTATTTTTTGAAGAAAACGCAGAGGTCTGTTCTATTTTTCTATATAAGAATAGGAACGCCTGGTCCAACTTATGTTTCCCTTCTAACTATATTATATATATTTAAATTATTTTATATGTTATTATATATTATTGTTATTGTCATCATATATTTAACAGATACTTACATATGTAAGAAAACAATATCCCACATCTTATTAACTTATAAAAACAATTTCTTAACAATAAAATCCTGGATTTTTTTGGCAACGAAAATCCTGGTGATTGTGTACAAAAGCTTGGTAAGATTTAAGGACCAATGTAATAATAAATCACTTATTATTTAAATATATTTATAACAAAATGCTCAGCCCCTATTTATTTTTTGACAACATTGCTGCGCCCAACCCAACATTATAATTAGAATCAGCCCAGCAAAATCGTGTATTTCAAGAAAGTGCAAATGGCCTGTAATTTTTTAGGAAAAAAATTAATGGGACGCTTGGACGCTACATTATTTGTTCACCCAGCCCAGCAAATGGACTATAATTCTAAAAAAAGAGATCAAATTGACTGTAAATTCTGAAAAATGGGTTGAATACGTGCCATATTTTTGGAGGCTGAAATGTGGGCCAACGGGTCTGAAGCCAACGCAAGTCGTTGTCAACTTAGTCAACAAATGATTCTGAGATCGTTAGCCGTTGGATTTACATCCAACGACCGGCATCCATCTTCAGTCTCTCGTCTTCTTCCTCCAGTGCCGCCGAGACCACCTGCTCCCGCCTCCTGCTACAAGCAGCTCTGCTTAGCACGCTTCGCTGTGAAGCGCTACCCCACCGTTGGCCAGGCCATCCCTCCACCCCTCCACACCTCCTGTTCTTCTCCACCGACTGCCGAACCACACCGCACCAGAACCATTTAACCCTCGTACACCTCTCCGTCTGCGGCTCTACTCCCGTGTCTTCCCATCTCCGGCTCGTTGCTGTCCGGGGCCTCGCCGTCGTCGACCACCTTGGATGCGCTCAGTGCGGAGTGGTCAACTTGGTCAATGAACGGCATCCATCGGAAGTAGACTGTGCGTGGAGAGGCTGACAGCTGGGTCCACGGCCGCACGCAAGGAAATGCCTCCTTATTACACGCAAAATAATGATTCCTGCACCTGATAGCTGGGACCCACCGAAAGGGCGTCTGTATTTCGTGAAAAAATGCCCCCCCCCCGCTGACAGGTCGGACCCACCAGCTATATCTTTGCACGCAAGGAAGTGCCTCCTTATTACGCACAAAAAATGAATACCCCCTGCTAGCTGGGACCCACCATAGGGGGAGGCTGACTTGCGGGCCTACTAAGTTGACGGGGATGGAGGGCTTTGTCAACTTAGTCAATATGAATGATTCTAGCTCTAGTGACCATACGATGTCCATCCAACAGCCGTAGTGCTTCTTCAACCTCTGGTCTTCTTGCTCCAGCCGCCCAAACCAGCGCCGGTCGTGCTGCGTGCTCCTGCCTCCCGTGGCTGGCTGTGATGCCATGGAGGCCTCACCACCACCTACTACTCCCACCGCTAGCCAGGCCATCCCTCTACTCACCCACGCCCCCTGTTATTCTGCGGCGACGGCAGCCTCACACCGCAGCCGAACCAGTGAACCCTCGTACTCCTCTCCGCATGGGCATCCACTGCCGCGTCTTCCCCGGCTCCGCGTCGTGCTCTTCCTAGGCCTCGCCATCATCCACCGCCCTGGTGCTCTCGGCGCGGCGTGGTCAACGTGGTCATGGAACGACTTCAATTAGAAGAGTACTGTATGTGGAGAGGCTGACAGCTGGATCCACGGCCGCAGCAAGGAAGTGCCTCCTTATTACGCAGAAAATAATAATTCCTCCACCTGGCAGCAGGGACCCACCGGACGGGCCACCGTATTTCGCGAAAAAAATGTTCCCCCCTGACTGGTGGGAGCCACCAGCTACATCTTCGCACACAAGGAAGTTCGTCCATATTACGGGAAAAAAATGATTGGCCCCCCTGAGGGAGTCCTGGACTAAGGGGTCCTCGGATGTCTGGCCTGTTATCCATGGGCCGGACTGATGGGCTGTGAAGACATGAAGGCCGAAGACTGTACCCGTGTCCGGATAGGACTCTCCTTGGCGTGGAAGGCAAGCTTGGCGACCAACTATGAAGATTCCTTCTTATGTAACCGACTCCATGTAACCCTAGATCCCCCCGGTGTCTATATAAACCAGAGGGTGTAGTCCGGAAAGGAAAGACACTCATTACCATAGTGTTATAGGCTAGACTTCTAGGGTCTAGCCATTACGATCTCGTGCTAGATCAACTCTTGTAATACTCATATTCATCAAGATCAATCAAGCAGGAAGTAGGGTATTACCTCCATAGAGAGGGCCCGAACCTGGGTAAACATCGTGTCCCCTGTCTCCTGTAACCATTGACCTTAGACGCACAGTTCGGGACCCCCTACCCAAGATCCGCCGGTTTTGACACCGACATTGGTGCTTTCATTGAGAGTTCCACTGAGCCGTCGACGAAAGGTTTGATGGCCCCTTCGATCGTCTATAGTGACGCTGTCCAAGGAGAAACCTTCCTCCCGGGACAGATTTTCGCATTCGGCGGCTTCGTACTGCGGGCCACCTCGCTTGGCCATCTGGAGCAGATCGATAGCTACGCCCCTGGCCACCAGATCTGATTTGGAAGCTTGAACTATGTTGCGGATATCCGTGGAGGCTTGATCTTTAATGGATTTGAGACCGTGGCGATCACTCCCCTTTGCTTTGATGAACATGACTTAAATCTGTCATCGGACCAGATTCAGGAGATGGTTCCTTTAACTGCTACGGCCTTAGATCCGGAGCAGATTGCACCGTCCGAAGCCACAGAGTCCGAGGAATTTCCTGGGAATATCTGTGTCAATGGAATTTCGGACTCATTTCCGACTATAAGTTCTGAACCGCGTACGCCTGCAGACACTGAGCTGGATCGGTCATCGATCTTCAAGTTCAGCGCCGTAGACGTCTTCCAACACTCGCCCTTGGGCGACGTTCTAAATTCATTAAAACCCTGTCCTTGGGGGGGGGGCTCACAGCCGAACTATGTCTGGTTCGAGCTAGAGGCTGATAATGGAGAATTTCGCTTCCCACCCGCCACCCACTTCATAGCCACTATCGGGGACTTAACCGACATGCTTGATTATGGCTCCGAAAACATCGACGGTATAGACGACGATGCCGATAAGGAGCAAGGCCAAGACATGCCATTCACGGGACGTGGAACGGCCACCTCTTCGTACGACGTGTACATTGTTGGCCACCTCTTCGGAGTTACGTCGTAGTGTGGCCCAACATAGAGGCGCCGCACACCCGCTTTGCTTCACTGATGAAGTAATGGATCATGAATTCCCCGAAGGATTCAAACCCGTCAATATGGAATCATACGACAGAACAACCGATCCCGCGGTATGGTAGAAGATTTTATCCTCCACATCCATATGGCCCATGGAGATGACCTCCACGCCATTAAATACCTCCCAATAAAGCTAAAAGGGCCAGCTCGGCACTGGTTAAACAGCCTGCCTGAAAATTCCATAGGCAGCTGGGAAGACTTGGAAGAAGCCTTCCTTGACAACTTCCAAGGAACATATGTCTGGCCACCGGATGCCGAGGACCTAAGTCATATTGTCCAGCAGCCCGGAGAGTCATCCAGGAAGCTCTGGACTCGGTTCTTAGTCAAAAAGAACCAAATCATCGACTGTCCAGATGCGGAAGCCCTTGCGGCCTTCAGACACAGCGTCCGGGATGAATGGCTTGCACGCCACCTCGGTCAAGAAGGACCTAAATCCATGACAGCCCTTACTGCTCTAATGACTCGCTTTTGCGCGGGAGAAGACAGCTGGCTCGCTCGTAGAAGCAACAGCGCCAGCGACCCGGGCACTTCCGAAACCCGAGGCGACAACGGCAAGCCACGAAGAAGCAAACACAGCAGTCGCAATGATAGCGAAAGATCACGCGACACAGCGGTCAACGCCGGATTCAGCAATCCCAAGCCCGGTCAACGGAAGAAGCCATTGAAGGCGAACCGAGACGAACCATCCAACCTAAACAGGATATTGGACCGACCTGCTAGACTCACGGCCACCTCGATAAACCAGCTAATCATACCAACAAAAACTGCTGGGTCTTTAAGCAAGCCGACAAGCTCAACGCCGAACACAAGGGAAGGAGGCCGCCAGGCGACAGGGACGACGGAGAGGTTCACCAACGAAATACTGGGGGTCAGAAGCAATTTCCACCAGAGGATCGACTACTCCCGGAGCGGAAATAGCAGTCCGGCTTCCGCCGCTCACCTCATACGCCTGCAAAACTTGTACCGCACATACATCACTACGCACTCAAGATACCATGGGCATTAGAGGAAGCACACTACGGACGAGCCTGCAAGCATTCCGTAACATTCTTTATCTATTTTCTTTTTATTTCTTCTCTCACTATCTCTTAAAAACAGGTGACGAACAGGACAAACATCTAAAACTGACTCTATCGGAGTTCAGATCTGTACACTCACCTAATGGGCTACTTCCATAAAGGATTCCCCTTGCCGAGGACAGGCGGCGCAGACATGCGACACGAGGTCCAAAATAACTTTTTGTAGACCACACTCTTTATTTCGAGCCTATACTATGCCTCTTCCTCCGCCTTCGACCCCGAGCATGTCAAATAGCCATGGTTGTGGTCTATATATATATATATAAAGTAATCATTGGCATATCACTCAGGACCCAGTAAAAAATATTCGAATTAATCATCCATGTGTGTTTCGCCAATGAATATGGCCCCCATGGTTGTTTCACACATATACCTCGGCATAACCCGCGAGGGGCTCGGTATGGGAACAAATGAGTTGCCAACAAAAGTCCGAACAACTCTATAGCATACTTTGGCATCGCAAGTTTGGCCTTATATGCATCAGCTCCGAATCATTGTCTTGGGTCAATAGTTGGGTTGTCCGGCTCCTGTGCTTGCTACCCTACGTTCCGCTCCATCGGCTAGGGTAGTAAAGGGAGAACTACTGCGATTGTGCTTCCGGTTGATCCGGTCAAGTACCTCGGTAGAGAAAGCCGAAAACTGACTGTCATGATGCGGCGAGAGCTGGTCAACCACTTGACGACTTATTGGAATCTTTAGCGATTCTCCGTGTCACACGAGGGATCTTTTTGAGATCAAATATGTAAGGCACCATATTATAATATGCCACATACATACCAGGGGCTATGTCGTAGTCCCACCATAAAACTCCTATGGCTAAGTGAAAGTGCTAACGCCCTATAGTCCGATTGCCTAGTTCGCCGCATTATCACCTCCTTCATGGACCAAGACGTTGGATAAAGAGTGATTAAATGCTTTTCCGAACACCCCCGTACTTCCTACGAGAGGGCTGAAGCCGACGACTGGAAAACTTTCAGATTATATTAAAACGGCCTCACAGGAGGAATACAAGCTTTCGAGCAAAACATAAAAATAGATTAACTATAAAATTGTCTTTTACAATTATCATACACCTCAGTCGAACATTATGTCTTTCGAGCATTGACCCTCTATTAAGCGGGCGGCCTCTAGGAAGTCTTCAAAATAATGCTCCGGTTCAGGTCGGTCCTTGCCCTCGGGTGGACTCTTCGCCGCGACATCGATGGCCTTCATCCTTCCCAAGAATGTCTTGACTCGGGCAAAAGCCATCCGTGCACCTTCAATGCACGCCGACCGCTTCACAACATCGATACGCGGCACCGCCTCAACAAGTCTTTGCACCAAACCGAAGTAGCTATCCGGAATAGGCTCAGTTGGCCACAACCGGATTATGACGTTCTTCATGGCAACACCGGATATCCTATGAAGTTCAGCCAATCGGGACATCTGTTCATTCAGCAACAGAGGGCGCTTCGATGCGCCAAACTGTGACTAGAAAAGCTTCTCCATTGTGTACCCCTCTTGCGCTTGGTAATACTGCGCCGCATCGGAAGAACTCTTCGGCAAGTCCAAAAACTCGTCCGGAGAACTCCACACTCGGTCAGGCTGAGCATAGTTCGGATCCCCGAACTTAGTCTGTAGCAGAAAGGGCTTACCAGCCGCAATCTCCTTAGCTTGTCGGATCTCCTCAGGGGCTGCTCTGGATTCCGACCGCGCTTCCCTCGCCTCTTGTAGGGCCTTGTCCAGTTCAGCCGTTTTGGCCTCATTCTCCTTCTCTAGAAGTTCACAGCGGCCAGTAGCATTTTTCAGTTCGAGCGCCATCGTGGATATCTTCTCCTCATATTGGCGCCGTGCAGCTTGTTCGGCTTTTAACTCAGCCGATGCCTTTTCGGCAGCCGCATTGCTACGTCGGGCCTGCTCCTTGGCCCGGGCCAGCTCCGCTCGAAGAACTTCAACGGCGGCAGCACCATCTGCAGCCATGCATATTCCAGCATATAGACTTTAGCATCATGCTCATACCACAAAAAATGTATGGGGATTGCCCCGAATACATACCTTGCGACTCTTCAAGACACATATTGATTAACGCAAGGTCATCCCCCGCTACATCAAGCTTCTGCTGCAGCTCGGCAATATCCATAGTCTGGAAAGTAGCTAAGGGGGAAACAACCTGCCTTCAAGTTCATAAGATCAGTCCTTGATTAATCCTTTTTGATCCTCCGTTCGCTTCCCAGTGGAAGCCAACCTGAGTCTCAGGGGCTACTACCTATACACAGGTGCATCTTTGCAAATAAAACATAGCTGAAAATAGTATATCACAAACCACGAAGCCTTTTAGCAGGCTCATGAAGGCTTCATTCAATCCGCTCTTCACGGACAAAATCTTCTCAACCACTGTACCCATCAAGGTACGCTGTTCCCCCGAGATAGATGCTTTTCGCAACATGTCCCGCAATATATCCGGAGCCTCCGGGTCTCCGGAAGCCGCTCTAGGAGCACAACCATCCTTTGAAGGAATCTGTTCATCCATCTCCAGAACCACCGTCGGCTGCGAGCCAGACAGTCCGGGGCCTTTATTATCAGCCCCAGAATCCCGGATGGTCGGAGATCCACCTTCGGGTACTGCCTCTTTTATCCCCTGCGTAGCTTGTTGATCAAGAAGAACCCTCTGCGATGACACTTCAGAGTCGTCCACCTTATTGGGCGAGGAGGTTAGGGGAGGCATCTCGCTCTCCATCATCTCTGGGAGGAGACCTCCAGAAGAAGAGGTTTTCCTAGAAAAACTCTGTGCCGACCTGTAAAAATGCACGGACGCGTTATGAATATCTTCGGTAATGGCAAAGGAGCGGGATGCTATCAAAGTACTCCGGATTCACTTACGGTTTGGCCGAGGGCTTGTCCCCTTGTTGGAGCTGTTCAACGGCGTCGCTTTCCAAACCCAAGCTGCTCGACGGTGGCATCTTGCCCCTCTTGGGAGACCGCCCCTCCCAACCTTCGGAGGCAGCCCTTTTCCTGCTGCTCGGAGAAGGGATACTGGGTCCTCTTTCGCCTCTGTCTTCAGGCGAGGAAAGGTCGATTTCTCCGGACTCAGTATCCGACTTACCTCCGGAACAAAGGTCATTTCGGGTCTTCTCACTCTCCTCTTTACCCTCCCTTGCCGGCGCCTGGTATGGTGCCGAGGCCAGAATCCTTGTTAACACAGGATTAGCTGAGTCTTCGGGAAGGGGAGCCGGACACCTAATCCGTTCCACTTTCTTTATCCAGCCCTGAAAAACGATGATTCAGTCAGTGTCTTACCACTGGGTATCTGATTATGAGGTGTTCGACGAACGGGTACTTACCGGGGTATCCGGATGGTTACAGTCTAGGCCGATATCTTCGGTGGTGTCCGGCCATTGCTTTTGTTTCCCAAAAAACAATCTCCACATTCCTTCGTGCGTAGTGCCGAAGAAATGCTGAAGAGTCCACGGCCCTTCTGGGTTGAACTCCCACAGGCGGAGAGGCCGTCGCTGGCACGGCATGGTCCGACGGACTAGCGTTACTTGAACAACATTGACGATATTAATGTCCCTCTCAATGAGGCTCCGGATGCGACTTTGTAAGGCCCGCACCTCGTCCGTTGATCCCCAGTCCAACCCCTTATTAATCCACGATGCAAGCTGAATTGGGGGGCTGGATCGAAATGCAGGCGCAGCTGCCCACTTGGAGCCACGGGGCTCAGTGATATAGAACCACCCCTGCTGCCATAAATCGGAAGATTTGGCAAAGGATCCTTTCAGCCAAACAACGCTAGCAAGCTTGCACACTATGGCACCACCGCACTCTGCCTGCTCCTCCTCTATCACTTGCGGCTTCACATCGAAGGTCTTGAGCCACAAGCCGAAGTGCGGAGGAGTTCGGAGGAAGGCTTCGCACGTGACGATAAACACCGAGATAAGAAGAATAGAGTCCGGGGCCAGATCGTGAAAATCTAGCCCATAATAGAACATGAGCCCTCGGACGAAGGGATTAAGTGCAAACCCTAACCCACGGAGGAAGTGGGACATGAACACGACCCTCTCACCGGATCTGGGGGTGGGAATAACCTGCCCCTCAGCAGGAAGCCGATGAAGGATTTCCGCGGTCAGATACCTCGCGCGCCCGAAGCTTTGCAATATCTCCCTTCGTGACAGAAGAAGCCACCCACCGGCCTTGAAGGCTGGATCCGGATATGATTGGAGCTTGTGGCGACTGAAACCCGAGTGTTGGAACTCGGGGTAGCAAGGGTTGAGGAAGAAGCAAGTGTGAAAGAAAAAGACGGGTTTGTACCCCTATATAAAGGCCGCGAATATCGAACATGTCCTCCTGGGCCTCAAAACTTGCCTATTCCCAAGGAGTTGTACCCAAACGACAGTTGGGTTACCCACGTCCGGGTTGATAAGAATCCCTTAAAAAGGGGGGAGACACAATCTCCGCTTGGATAAGACATTCCAATGAAACCGCGTCTCGAGACGTGGGGCGACGGGCTACCTAACGGTTCAAAAATAATGGCCGAGCAGGCATGGTGTCATATTACCAAAAAGTTGTCAGCGGATTGGACTCGTGAAATATTATGTCCTCTGCAGTTGTGTATACAGGTCCGGATACTATCATCGCATCCAAAGACCATCTTGGAGTGCAGATAGAAGGGAACCCGCCTTGCAATGCCGAAGACAATCCGCGCGCCAGACTCCTCGTCATTGAAGCCAGGTTCAGGGGCTACTGAGGGAGTCCTGGACTAAGGGGTCCTCGGACGTCCGGCCCGGTATCCATGGGCCGGACTGATAGGCTGTGAAGACATGAAGGCCGAAGACTGTACCCGTGTCCGGATAGGACTCTCCTTGGCGTGGAAGGCAAGCTTGGCGACCGACTATGAAGATTCCTTCTTATGTAACCGACTCTATGTAACCCTAGATCCCCTCGGTGTCTATATAAACCGGAGGGTGTAGTCCGGAAAGGATAGACACTCATTACCATAGTCATATAGGCTAGACTTCTAGGGTCTAGCCATTACGATCTCGTGGTAGATCAAGTCTTGTAATACTCATATTCATCAAGATCAATCAAGCAGGAAATAGGGTATTACCTCCATAGAGAGGGCCTGAACCTGGGTAAACATCGTGTCCCCTGTCTCCTGTAACCATCGACCTTAGACGCATAGTTCGGGACTCCCTACCCGAGATCCGCCGGTTTTGACACCGACACCCCCTGACTGCTGGGACCCACCAGCTACATCTTCGCACGCAAGGAAGTGCCTGATAGTCGGGACCCACCTGGTCGAAGCGTACATAGCGTTGTCATTCTGGTCGCGAATGTGTACGTACATACAATCGGTATGTCTGCAGGCTGCAGCGATGAACTGTGGCCGAGTAAGGAAGGGCACGTGTCGTAGTAGAGGCACGCACGTAGCATGTACACGTACGTACAGCCAGGGTGCAAGAAAGTAAATATGGCCACATACGTACATACGGGCGGGGTCTCGAACGCCTACTTGCGCATACATATGGCCAAGGCTCATGTACATGGCTGGGTCGGAACGGAGAAACTACATCGTTTTCGTGTTCATGGGGAGGCAACGGAATGCGTCTTGTTCATTGGGAGGCAATGGAATACGTCATTTCATCGGGAGCCAACCGCCTTGGACGAAACAGTCGATGGAAACGAGGCCTGGCGTACCGCAAAACGGAGGAAACAGCCTTGTGTTCGACCGGCCACGGTCGAAACGGGATCCTGTTATCGGGAGGGGTCTGGCGTACCGCAAAGCAGAGGAAACGGACTTCTCTTGGACCTCCTACAGTCAAAACGGGGTCCTTTTGATCGGGAGGGGTGTGGCGTACCGCAAAACGGAGGAAACAGACTTGTGTTGGAGCACTACGGTCAAAACGGGGGTCCTGTTCATCGGGAGGGGTGTGGCGTACCACAAAACGGGACTCCACGGGATACTGTTCATCTCCACCGTCAACGTCCTCCAGCCTCCACGGGCTACTGTTCACCCACCGTCGACCTCCTCCAGCCTCCACCTGCGACTCTTCATCCAGCCTCCACGACTCCTCCACCGGCTACTGTTGAACTAGCCCTCTCCACAGGGTCCTATTCAACCACCCCTCTCCAGGGGGTCCTGCTCAACCACCCCTCCTAGGGCTACTGTTCATCCAGCCCTCCACCGGCTACTGTTCAACCAGCCCTCCACGGGGTCGTCCTGTTCATCCAGCCCTCCACGGGGTCCTGTTCATCCACCCCCAACCGGCTTGATCGATCGGGGTCCTGTTCATCCAGCGGCAACGACCTCTACTACCACGGCGTCCTGTTCATCCAACCCCCCCATCGGGACTGTTCATCCAATCCCCCAACAACTCTCACTGTTAATCAAGAGGCAGCAGGTTCGATCGGCTTCAGTTAGCAGTAGTAGCGAAGGAATCGGTCGACCGGGTTCATTTAACAGCCATCGATCGATCGCTCGGGTTCAGTAACGCGTAGCCTGCAGTGCAGTCGCTCGGGTTTAGTTAGAGCCCAACGCCTGGCTCGGGTTCAGTTAGAGCGCAATGCCTCGCACACGCGCGTACGTGTATGAGAGAAACGTGCATCGCTCAGCCCCGACCACCCACCGTAACAGGGAACTCCCTGATATTTTCCTCATCCTCGCTTCTACCATGGTTGTTTTCGTCATGGACGGCCCAAAGGATGTCATGCAGCTGCGTCTCTGGCCTGCCTAGGATGAAAAGCCCATTTTCTGTCATGAATTTTTGTCATAGAAGTAGGAGCCCACCACATCTATGATGATACTGGGTTTTGTCACAATTATCATCATAGAAGTGTCATAAGTATGATAGAAAACAATTTCGTTCGGCCCAAAATGTCATGGATGTGTCTTTTTTTGTAGTGAGGAGTGAGCATCATGTGCTGACTTGTCGATGGCCCTGCAGTTGTTGTGGCTGTCCATGTTGGGCACACGCATTCTATGCATGGAACTATTGAGTGGGGACTATAGCTCCCTTCTAGTGTATGCTTCCCTTGTTGGAGCAGCTGCTGTGAGTCGGAAGACGGTTTGGCTGAAGATGCAGAAAACACATAATGTTAAGAATGACACATATCTCTGATCTAAAGATATACCCTAAGAGATCAACAGTAAGGTACGAGAGTGGTCACACGTCTGTTGACTGAAGACTAAATTGGGGTCACACGATTTTATTTTGTTTTGGTACTGTCTGATCTACGCCAGATGGTTTGATGGCCGTCTTATACCTCCCTGCTGACGCTGTTCAGAATCTTCCCCGAAGAGCCAGCGACCACCGGTAGAGCAGCCTGCCTCCGCCGTCCGTGGCCTCGAGAGCTCCGACCAAAACCCCGCTCCCCGCCCCACCGCACTACCATGGTTGCGCCGCCCCGGCCAATCCACAAAGACTCGCCGTCATCCAAATCCGGCAGCGGCAGTACCTTCAACCCGCACAACTCTAAGATAGCCATCTAAGCGCTCCTTCCGCGGCAAACTTGCGCCCCCGCACCCTTACGTTAGACACCAGCCAACCGACAGCCTAGGAGCTCCGCCGCCTCGAGGGGTACTACTTCCCACTGGGAATCGATTGGCCCAAAATAAAAATTCAGACAACTGACGCCTAAATTAAGTGATTGAGATGAGGGTACGACCTATCTTGCGGCCCGGTGAAGTAGGCAGCTCTAGCTTCCGATTCGGTGAGGCCGGCGACAGGAAAGCAGAGATGTCACGACGGTCGACGGCTACGGGGAAGCAGCGCCGGGGCCCTGGACGCATCCGAAGTTGGAGCTGCTCCGGCGCCATGCACAACGGCGGGGGTGAATCGGCTCTGGTATGGTTCACACGGCCGTCGTCGAGGCAGCTCCGGTAACATGGAGTAAGAGGCACACGGCCTAGTGCACGACGGCAAACGGACAACGTCTCCGGCATTGGGGAGGAGGGCGGAGGAGAATTTGGTGCGGTGGGGGCGCCATAGAGGAGGGGCCGAGGTATCGCGGTTGGGGAGATGGGAGCTTCCGGGGAGAAGGTGATTTGGCGCCCACGAGGTATGAATGGGGAATTGGGATGGGGAACCATGTCTTACGGACGCATTTGTCTGAAAGGTGGGGGGAGTTACAGTTCTACCCCTACCTTTAGGCTTCTGGGCTTGGGTCTGTGTACTGTGGGTCGGGGATAGTAGAGTAACTTTGCTTCTCCCTAATAGTGGGCGTGAGTGATTTCGGGCGAGGAGGGCATGTTTTGAAATAGTGGGCTCGAGCCATTTTGGGCGAGGAGGGCGTGTTTTGAAATAGTGGGCACGAGCTATTTCGGGTGAGGAGGGCGTGTTTTGAAATAGTCGGGGCGAGCGATTTCGGGCGAGGAGGGCGTGTTTCGAAATAGTCGGCGCGAGCAATTTCGGGCGAGGAGAGGGTGTTTTGCCGCCCATGGTTTATGAATTATTCAGCACATGTCATTTTGGCCAAGGAGAAGGCGCGCTTGGATGAAGTTACGAACCTACCCTCGATGTACAACGGGCCAATTGATGCGTGTCCCACATAGGCCGTTAATTTCGCGTCTCCCATTTATTTGCTCGGGCGAATTCCACGGAGCAGAGGATGTTTAGCGGTTAATTCAAATTTTGGGAGAACGAGCATCCACGTCTGCCTTACCATGTCTTCAAATCAAATTTTGAAATATTAGCTTGCCACTTCTTATTTAGATGGAGAGATGATGCTCGGGACTAATGTGTTTTTACATGCTCGTTGCTAACGATTTACTATATGACAAATAGTTGACCCACTCAAAAACGGGAATCAAACCTAAAATGAAATATCTCGATTCAATGAAATAGCTCGTTCACCAGGTCAAAATAGTGAACTAAATCCAAAATTGAACACCTCAATCGAGTAGCATGTTGTTCAGTATTATAGTACTCCATGAACATGTTGAAAGTCAAATGAATGAACTTGTTTGATATGCATATCTCCATTCATGTGTGGATTGCAGACAACATGTTCTCCAATTAAATATTTGAATGCAAGTTTATATCAGTCTTTGATGCATAAAATGCGACCTCCCCCTCTCCCGGACTCCTGCTCTCTCTCTCGCCGACAATCTTCAGTTCTATCGCATGCATCCGAACACAAACCTTGTTGGTCCCTCTCCCTCTCTCTCCATCTCTCTGTGTGTGTGGGGGGGGGGGGCTTTCTAGTTCGCATGCCCATTCCATGTATAGGTATCTCTCGCACACTATGTATGATTCTCTAGTCCAAGATAAATATCTTGGGTGCACTCATCGTACGCACACGAATTCCCTAGCTCGTTGCCCGAACTCTCTCACGAACCACTATGCCGTCTCGGAGCTCTTCCCTCTCTCTCTCTCAAACTCTCCATCTCCCTAGGTCACACATACACATGCATATCTCACTCGCACTCTATAGACCCATCTTAAACTCTATCTCTCTCCCTCGTTCTCTCTCCATCTCACACGCACACACACACAATCTCATGCCTAGCCAAGTATGATGATCTCTCACTCAATTGTAGGCACATGTAGTCCCCCCCTATATGTATATGACTAGCTAATTCTTAGTATCCATCACAAACATGTGCATGGTCTATCTCAATTTCTCTCAGGGCATCTTTCTATCGCACATGCACCTCGTCCCTCGATCTCCCACCCATATAGTCCCCTCACGATCTCAAGGGGATCTCTCTATCACAAACACACCCTCTCTCCCTCCCCATGCGTCCATCTTCTCCATGCGTCCCTCTTGACCTTTGTTCCTTGTTGGCCAGACCTCTCTATTGGACATGTGCTATAGGGGTGTCTCTCTCCGTTGCAAACAATCACGCACTATCTATCTTCGCGTATCTCCTCACCTCGCTTTTCTATCTCGGATATGCATGCGTGATATGTTTGCATAAGAAACGAACACACACTCTCTCTCTAATTTATCGTTTGTTGTCCCTTTCTCTTTCACACACATACTCTTTTTGCACACTGCTCATTCTCCTTCACATGCACTTGATCTCTCTCGACTTAGGCACATTTTCTGGATGACAGTCGTAAATACATCAAGAAGCAATTTAAAAATGTGAATTTTCAAGAAGACGGAGAAGATGAGTGTTGTACCTGAACATTACGGATCCAATAAAGAGTTCAGAGAATTTGGCCGACGAGTACACCGACGCTATCAATTTCGGCGCGTCAATGACCCTGATTTTTGTTGGACCTTCTAGATCAGATACGAGCAATCTCTCAAGGAAAGGCGCATTCTCAATGAGCATAACGTGGAACAACTGGAGTGCTTGTTGCAGGGCCAGCAAGACACATAAATCCATCGAAGATTCGTCGAGGCGATGTGGAGGCTAATGAACCCGTGGATCTGCTGAAGACGAAGGTACTCAGGCGCAGTACAGCTGCGGAGAATATGCTCCATAGCATTCTTAGAGATGCCAACGTTGAAGAGGTCGAGCTGCTTGAGCTGAGGGAGAAGAAGGGCGGGCACAACATTTATCTGGGGAAGATAGCAGGAGCTGAAGCTGGTGCGGCGTAACGTTGGCGTGAGGCGGAGCGCGGCAGAGAGCGACATCGTCCAGCTTCAAACCTGAGCTCCTCGAGCTGTTCTAGGGCGGGGGATAAGAACCACTCATCGAACTTGGCTTGGAACTTGCAGTTGGTACTGAACATGCGGATGTCAAGGCGTCTCGCTGGCCCATGGTGCGATCAAATGATATTGGAAACTGTGGCCATGCATTTGCAATCCCCGTTGCAGAGGCAGCTGTCGACGGTGAGGTTGAAGGGGACGCGGCGCCAGAGGGGGCACCACCGCCGGGAGAGTAGGGTGGTACGCACGACAGATTTGGTGGGGAGCAGCATGTCATCAGGGAGGCTGCTGATGAAGTCTAGGCTCGCCGAAAGAGGTTTTGGCTTGAGCCGCCTCCGCTTGTTGGCTGCCTCGCCGTCCATCTCAGTCGGCGGCGACTGTCGGTGTCAAAACCAGCCGATCTCGGTAGGGCGTCCCGAACTGTGCGTCTGAGGATCGAAGTTAACAAGGGACACAGGGAACACGATGTTTACCCAGGTTAGGGCCCTCTTAATGGAGGTAAAATCCTACGTCCTGCTTGATTGTATTTGATGAATATAGGGGTTACAAGAGTTGATCTACCTCGAGATCGTATTGGCTAAACCCCTAGATGTCTAGCCTATATGAATTCTGATCGCCCCTATAGACTAAACCCTCCGGTTTATATACACACCGGAGGGGTACAAACTCGGTTCACAAGGGAAGGAAATGATACGTCTCCAACGTATCTACTTTTGCAAACACTTTTCCCTTGTTTTGGACTCTAACTTGCATGATTTCAATGGAACTAACCCGGACTGATGCTGTTTTCAGCAGAATTGCCATGGTGTTATTTTTGTGCAGAAATAAAAGTTCTCGGAATGACCTGAAACTTCACAGAGAATATTTTTGGAATTAATAAAAAATACTGGCGAAAGAATCAACACTAGGGGGCCCACACCCTGTCCACGAGGGTGGAGGGCGCGCCCCCTGCCTCGTGGGCCCCCTGAGGCTCCACCGACCTCAACTCCAACTCTATATATTCACGTTCGGGGAGAAAAAAAATCAGAGAGAAGGATTCATCGCGTTTTACGATACGGAACCGCCGCCAAGCCCTAATCTCTCTCGGGAGGGCTGATCTCGAGTCCGTTCGGGGCTCCGGAGAGGGGAATCCGTCGTCATCGTCAACCTTCCTCCATCACCAATTTCATGATGCTCACCGCCGTGCGTGAGTAATTCCATTGCAGGCTTGCTGGATGGTGATGGGTTGGATGAGATTTATCATGTAATCGAGTTAGTTTTGTTAGGATTTGGTCCCTAGTATCCATTATGTTCTGAGATTGATGTTGCTATGACTTTGCTATGCTTAATGTTTGTCACTAGGGCCCGAGTGCCATGATTTAATGAACCTATTATGTTTTCATGAATATATCTGGGTTCTTGATCCTATCTTGCAAGTCAATATTCACCTACTATGTGTTATGATCTGGTAACCCCGAAGTGACAATAATCGGGACCACTCCCGGTGATGATCATAGTTTGAGGAGTTCATGTATTCACTAAGTGTTAATGCTTTGGTCCGGTACTCTATTAAAAGGAGGCCTTAATATCCCTTAGTTTCCAATAGGACCCCGCTGCCATGGGAGGGTAGGACAAAAGATGTCATGCAAGTTCTTTTCCATAAGCACGTATGACTATATTCGGAATACATGCCTACATTACATTGATGAACTGGAGCTAGTTCTGTGTCACCCTATGTTATAAATGTTGCATGAGGAATCGCATCCGACATAATTATCCATCACTGATCCAATGCCTACGAGCTTTTCACATATTGATCTTTGCTTAGTTACTTTCCGTTGCCACTATTACAATTACTACAAAACTGCTACTGTTACCTTTGTCACCGTTACCGTTACATCCATACTACTTTGCTACTAAATACTTTGCTGCAGATATTAAGTTTTCCAGGTGTGGTTGAATTTACAACTCAACTGCTAATACTTGAGAATATTCTTTGGCTCCCCTTGTGTCGAATCAATAAATTTGGGTTGTATACTCTACCCTCGAAAACTGCTGTGATCCCATATACTTGTGGGTTATCAAGACTATTTTCTGGCGCCGTTGCCGAGGAGCATAGCTCTATTCTTTGAGTCACTTTGGATTTATATCTCTTCATTACTATGAGGAACTTGAAAGACGAAAAAAACCATGATTTATCCCTCAACTACGAGGGGAGGTAAAAATCTGCCATCTAGCTCTGCACTTGATTCACCTTCTGTTATGAGTAAAATTGCGACACCTACTCCTATTATTGATTCTGATATCTCGCATGTTATTGATGATGCCACTTCTGCTATGCATGACACATATGATGAAACTACTTCTATGCTTGATAATACTGTGCCATTAGGTGAATTTCTTGATGAACAACTTGCTAGGGTTAGAGAGAATGAAATTATTGAAAATGATAATATTGATGAAAGTGATGATGAAGATTCTCCCCCTAGATATGAATTGCTTGATGTACCTGAGGGTTATGTTATGGATGAAGAAACTGCTAGAGAATTTTTTGCTTGCAAAGATAGATATGATCTTAAGAAACGGTTAGCTAAGTTGAAAGAAAAATCTTTGAATGCTAGAATGAAATATGACCGTGCTTTTGCTACTTCACCTATCTGTATTTCTGATAAGGATTATGATTTCTCTATCGATCCTGAGTTGATTACTTTGGTTGAATCTGATCCTTTTTATGGCTATGAATATGAAACTGTTTTGGCACATCTTACTAAATTAAATGATATAGCCACCCTATTCACTGATGAGGTAAAAATTCGTTACTACTATATCCTTAAGTTATTTTCGTTCTCATTAAAGGGTGATGCTAAAACATGGTTTAATTCCCTTGATCCTAGTTGTGTGTGTAGTCCCCAGGATATGATTTATTACTTCTCTGCTAAATATTTCCCCGCTCATAAGAAACAAGCTGCCTTAAGGGAAGTATATAATTTTGTGCAAATTGAAGAAGAGAGTCTCCCACAAGCTTGGGGGAGGCTTCTCCAATTACTTAATGCTTTGCCTGATCATCCTCTCAAGAAAAATGAAATACTTGATATCTTTTATAATGGACTAATTGATGCTTCTAGAGACCACGTGGATAGTTGTGCTGGTTGTGTTTTCAGGGTAAGAACTGTTGATCAAGCTGAATTGCTAGTGAATAATATGTTGAGTAATGATAATAATTGGACACTTCCTGAACCAACTCCTAAACCAACTCCAAAGAAAAGGGGTATTCTATTTCTCAGTCCTGAAGATATGCAAGAGGCAAAGAAATCTATGAAAGAAAAGGGTATTAAAGCTGAAGATGTTAAGAATTTACCACCTATTGATAAACCGACACAGGTAGTAAAGGTAAATTCTCTCTATAGATTTGATGAAGGTGATATTCCTCGTTATAAGTCTGCTAGCCAATGCTTGGATGAGTTTTATAATTTTATTGTTAAACAAGAAAAGTTCAGTGCTTATGTTGGTAGACAATTGAAATGTAATGCTTATATGATTGAACACTTGAGTGATTATATGTCTAGAGTTAAATGTGAACTTAAACTTATTAGTAAACATGCTTCTATGGTTACCACTCAAGTAGAACAAGTGCTTAAAGCTCAAAATGATTTTCTCAATGAATTAAATAATAAGAAAAATGATAATGCTGTGAGAGTTATGACTAGAGGGGGTAGAATGACTCAGGAACCTTTGTATCCTAAGGGCCACCCTAAGAGAATTGAGCAAGATTCTCAGAGAACTAATGTTGAGGCACCTAGTACTTCTAAGAAGAAGAAAAAGAAAAATGATAGGACTTTGCATGCTTCTAGTGAACCTGTTGTTGACACACCTGAGAATCCCAATGATATTTCTATTTATGATGCTGAAACACAATCTGGTAATGAACATGAACCTAGTGATAATGTTAATGATGATGTTCATGTTGATGCTCAACCTAGGAATAACAATGATGTAGAGATTGAACCTGCTGTTGATCTTGATAACCCACAATCAAAGAATCAACGTTATGATAAGAGAGACTTTGTTGCTAGGAAGCACGGTGAAGAAAGAGAACCATGGGTTCAGAAACCCATGCCTTTCCCTCCTAAACCATCCAAGAAAAAGGATGATGAGGATTTTGAGCGCTTTGCTGAAATGATTAGACCTATCTTTTTGCGTATGCGTTTGACTAATATGGTTAAAATGAATCCTTATGCTAAGTATATGAAAGATATTGTTAAAATAAAATAAAGATACCGGAAGCTAAAATTTCCACCATGCTTGCTAATTATACTTTATGTGATCTTGGAGCCGGTGTTAGTGTCATGCCTCTCTATTTATATCGTAGACTTGATTTGAATAAGTTGACACCTACTAAAATATCTTTGCAAATCGCCGATAAATCAACTGCTATACCTGTCGGTATTTGTGAGGATGTGCCTGTTGTGGTTGCAAACATTACTATTTTAATGGACTTTGTTATTCTTGACATTCCTGAGGACGATAGTATGTCGATTATAATTGGTAGACCCTTTTTGAATACTGCAGGGGCTGTTATTGATTGCAACAAAGGCAATGTCACTTTTCATGTTAATGGTAATGGGCATACGGTACACTTTCCGAGGAAACAACCTCAAGTCCACAGTATCAATTCTATTGGAAAAATTCCAACGATTACTATTGGAGGTTTTGAATTTCCTCTTCCTACTGTCAAGAAGAAATATGATATTCTTATTGTTGGGGATGTCCATATCCCCGTTGAGGTAACTTAGTGTAATTAAAAAATTCTTCGGTTTCATGCAATTAGGAAAGAGTTTGTTAACAAGACTTGATCAACCTTGTTAGTGGATTCCTTTTTATGAGCATGAGATGGATGAAGTTAGAAAGCACAAATCTCTGTACCCTCCTTTTACTTTCTGTTATTTAGATTAAATAAAGAAAAAAAATAGTATTTTCTGTCTATTTTCTGAATTATCCTTCCAATAAAAAATACCCCGAAAATAAAAGTTCTCCAAATGTCCCGAAAATGCAATATGGTTTTTTGTAGAATATTTAAGAATATCTGGCACTGAGAACACACCAGAGGGGGCCACCACTTGGCCACGAGGGTCCGGGCGCGCCCACCCCCCTAGGGTGCGCCCTCTGCCTCGTGGGCCCTTGCGCCCCCCTCCACTTATTCCAGCACCCACACACTTCTTCTTCCTCCAGAAAAAACCCTCCCCTAGCTTAAACCCATGTTCTAGCTCATCTTGCTGCGATTTTCGATCTCGTTGTTCAAAGCTCCATTCACAAAACTGCTTTGGGGGATTGTTCTTCGGTATGTGACTCCTCCAATGGTCCAATTAGTTTTTGTTCTAGTGCTTTATATATTGCAAATTTTTGCTGCTTAGGTGACCTTGTTCTTAAGCTTGCATGTCAAATTTATATGGCCCAAAGTAGTTCTAATGCATGATATAGTCTCTAGGCACTTGTGGGAGTAGTTTCTATCAATCTTGTTGAGTTTGGTTCACTTTTATTTTGAGTCACTAAAATTTTTAGAAATTTTTCAGAGGAAGAAATATGTTTAGGAAAATGTACCAAGGTGGTTCCTCAAGGAAGCAAGGACCCAGGCTCGCGATACGTGAGCCGGACAATGAACTACCAAGGGAAGCTCAAGTGCGGCCTTGTGAATGGCCGTCAGAGGAGTTTATGGTCGGAGCAGGAATCAAGGATGAATTTGACGCGTATGTGCGTAATGCTGATCTCGAGGGCTTCGTGTCAGATAATTGCCCGCAATACCATTACCTAACTGATTCCTTTTTGAGAAGGTTTAAATTTACATCTTCACGCAATTCTCACACTGTTTTATTTGATTTTTATGATAAATCATATACCATGGATTTAGAAGATTTTAATATTGCTTGTAAACTCCCGCAGTGGGGCAATGTTAGTGAACCTCTCAAATCTGAATATAAAGATTTTCTTGCTAGTAACACTGTAGGGGAATCTAGAGAAATCACACCAGCTACCATAGGGAGCATTCATTTTCCTTCCATACATTATTTTGCTCTCTTTATAGGTAGATGCATTAACGGTAAAGATGAAGCTTGTCACATGTGCGTTTCAGATCTTTGTGTCATCAAAAGTGCGGTATTAGGTGATAAACAATATAACTTGGGGGCTATTGTTGCACGAAGGTTGCATCATAACGGTTTAAGTGGAGACTTGTTTGGTGGAATTTATGCAACTCGTGTAGCTAATTATCTTGATGTACCCATACATGCAAATGACATGGAATTGCCTCCTGCTTATCTAGATTATAATGCTATGATTCGCTATCAGTTTGTTGAAAGGAATGAACAGTCCCTTCAATACCGACTAATCTTTGACAGACGTCGCACTGTCCATATTGCTCTCCCTGCTCCTACTTTCTTTGACTTTCTGGCAAAAAGGAGATATGTTATAACCAGGGGGAGGCGAACGAGTACGAAAGGAGGATAGAGGCAGCTCGCCTCCAAGCTGCAGCATGTCAGGCAGTAGCCGCTGCATCTCAGTACGACCCCAACTACAACGTTGGATATCCGTGAGGCCAGCAGTGGCCCTAGACCAACTTAGGCCAAAAACCTAAGCTTGGGGGAGTATGTATTTCTCACCGACATTACATTCATGTTCACACACTCATGCCAGTTGTCGGTGCTCATACTTCTTCATTGTAATATCCATGCTAGTTTATTTTCTGTTTTAAGCCTTCTTCTTGTGTGTTTGAAAAACCTTAAGAAAACCCCAAAAAAATTAGTTATAGCTTTTAGCTAGTTTACTTTCCATGCGTGTAGTAGTAATAATTAAAAGAAAACCCAAAAAGATTTCTCGTTCTTCTTTCACTTGTTGGTAGCTTTCCCATGTAAATAGTTTTATTTCCTTTCTTTTCTTTGGGGGTCGAGAGGAGAAGACCGTGATGAAAATGTTGAAGTGGCTCTTATATGCATTATTGTTGATTTAACAAAGAGGCCATATTACCTTGTCTTCTCCTGTGTATTAAATGCTTGCAGATTCCAGCTTAGTCCAATTGCACGTGCACTATTATTATTATCCACACCATTCGGTCGTACAAGTGAAAGGCAATAATGACGATATATGATGGACTGATTGAGATGAGAGAAGCTGGTATGAACTCGACCTATCTTGTTTTTATAAATATGATTAGTTCATCGTTCCTGATTCAGCCTATTATGGATGAAACATATTTGCAATGACAATTAGAGATTACAGTTTCTCATGCCATGCTTAATTAGCTAGGAGTTTATAATGGTTTACCTTGTGTGCCAACATGCTATTAAAATGGTTGTGATGTGGTATGATAGGGTGGTATCCTCCTTTGAACGATTCGAGTGGCTTGACTTGGCACATGTTCACGCATGTAGTTGAAACAAAATCAACATAGCCTCCACGATATTTATGTTCATGGTGAATTATATCCTACTCATGCTTGCACTCAGTGTTGATTAATTTTAATGCATGTTCATGACTATTGTCGCTCTCTAGTTGGTCGCTTCCTAGTCTCTTTCTAGCCTTCACTTGTACTAAGCGGGAATACTGCTTGTGCATCCGCTTCCACCATACCTTCCTATATGCGGTATCTACCTGCCGTTCCAAGTAAATATATATGTGCCAAACTCTAAACCTTCAAATGAAATTCTGTTTTGTATGCTCGAATAGCTCATGTATCAACTAGGGCTGTTTGTATCTTCCATGCTAGGTGGGTTATTCTCACGAGGAGTGGACTCCGCTCCTCATTCACGAGAAAATGACCGATCACCGAGATGGCCAGTCCCATGCTCAAACCAAATCAAAATAATTGCAGACAAAACTCCCCCCGGATTGTTGTTTGTTGGAGGCACCCGTTGTTTCGGGCAAGCCATGGATTGATGTTTGTTGGTGGTGGGGGAGTATAAACTTTACCATTCTGCTTGGGAACCGCCTATAATGTTTGTAGCATGGAAGATATCGAGATCTCTTGGTTGTTATGTTGACGATGAAAGTATGCCACTCAAAATATTATTTATCTCTGTTTCAAAACTCGAGCTCTGGCACCTCTACAAATCCCTGCTTCCCTCTGCGAAAGGCCTATCTATTTAATTTTATGATGAGTCATCACCCTCTTATTAAAAAGCAGCGGTTGGAGAGCACTGCTGTCATTTGCATGTATTACTATTAGTTTACATTGAGTATGACTATGACTGGATCTCTTTTACCATGAATTACAATGTTTAGTCAGTCCTTGATCTTCAGAGGTGCTCTGCATTTATGTTTTGCGGTCTCAGAAAGGGCTAGCGAGATACCATCTTATTATATCATATTATGATTGTTTTGAGAAAGTGTTTTCATCCGAGATTTATTATTATTGCTCGCTAGTTGATTATGCCATTGATATGAGTAAACATGAGACATAAATGTTATTGTGAATATGGTTAGTTCATAATCTTTACTGAAAACTTGAATGCTGGCTTTACATATTTACAACAACAAGAGCAAATAGAGTTTGTAAAAGTTTTTCTTTATCACTTTCAGTTTGTCAACTGAAGTACTTGAGGACAAGCAAAGGTTTAAGCTTGGGGGAGTTGATACGTCTCCAACGTATCTACTTTTCCAAACACTTTTTCCCTTGTTTTGGACTCTAACTTGCATGATTTGAATGGAACTAACCCGGACTGACGCAGTTTTCAGCAAAATTGCCATGGTGTTATTTTTGTGCAGAAATAAAAGATCTCGGAATGACCTGAAACTTCACGAAGAATATTTTTGGAATTAATAAACAAATACTGGCGAAAGAATCAACACCAGGGGGCCCACACCCTGTCCACGAGAGTGGAGGGCGCGCCCCCTACCTCGTGGGCCCCCTGAGGCTCCACCGACCTCAACTCCAACTCTATATATTCACGTTCGGGGAGAAAAAATCAGAGAGAAGGATTCATCGCGTTTTACGATACGGAGCCGCCGCCAAGCCCTAATCTCTCTCTGGAGGGCTGATCTGGAGTCCGTTCGGGGCTCCGGAGAGGGGAATCCGTCGCCGTCGTCATCATCAACCTTGCTCCATCACCAATTTCATGATGCTCACCACCGTGCGTGAGTAATTCCATCGTAGGCTTGCTGGACGGTGATGGGTTGGATGAGATTTATCACGTAATCGAGTTAGTTTTGTTAGGGTGTGGTCCCTAGTATCCATTATGTCCTGAGATTGATGTTGCTATGACTTTGCTATGCTTAATGCTTGTCACTAGGGCTCGAGGGCCATGATGTCAGATCTGAAACTATTATGTTTTCATGAATATATGTGAGTTCTTGATCCTACCTTGCAAGTCAATAGTCACCTACTATGTGTTATGATCCGGTAACCCCGAAGTGATAATAATCGGGACCACTCCCAGTGATGATCGTAGTTTGAGGAGTTCATGTATTCACTAAGTGTTAATGCTTTGGTCCGGTACTCTATTAAAAGGAGGTCCTAATATCCCTTAGTTCCAATAGGACCCCGCTGCCACGGGAGGGTAGGACAAAAGATGTCATGCAAGTTCTTTTCCATAAGCACGTATGACTATATTCGAAATACATGCCTACATTACATTGATGAACTGGAGCTAGTTCTGTGTCACCCTATGTTATAACTGTTGCATGAGGAATCGCATCCAACATAATTATCTATCACGGATCCAATGCCTACGAGCTTTTCACATATTGATCATTGCCACTGTTACAATTACTACAAAACTGCTACTGTTACCTTTGTCACCGTTACCGTTACTTCCATACTACTTTGCTACTAAATACTTTGCTGCAGATATTAAGTTTTCCAGGTGGTTGAATTGACAACTCAACTGCTAATACTTGAGAATATTCTTTGGCTCCCCTTGTGACGAATCAATAAATTTGGGTTGAATACTCTACCCTCGAAAATTGTTGCGATCCCCTATACTTGTGGGTTATCAGGAAACAGTACACCCGGACTCCAATCTTTCCGTCCACGCATCTAGGAGTCTTACCCGAATATGGGTAATGATCTTCCATTCTATCGTCACAGCCCATCAACCTGGCCCATATTCGAATAGGCCGGACACCTGAGGACCCCCGAATCCAGGTCTCCCTCAGTAGCCCCCGAACTTGCCCTCAATGACGATGTAGTATCCGGCTTATGTCTTCGGCTTTGCAAGGCGGGTTCTTCACTATACTTTGAACTGACGACAATCCGGTTTTGACCCCTATGCTCTGCCTTTATGATTCCCTCCTGTTGTCGCCTCGATTTCTACCCACCAGGCGAATGCGAACGGTCCATGATCATTTACAAATAAGCCCTTCATCATGCTTTGGCGGCATCTATATAAGGAGGTAAGATCCCCAAATGCCATCTCACATCGCACAAAGAAAAAATCGTCAAGATTAGCTACGAAGAAGCCTTTTCAATATGGCCAGTGCCCCCGGCTCTTCTTCGCGCCCCCATGGCCCTCATGAGGGTGATTGGCGGAGCTGCTTAGTGCCTCATCTTAAATTGAGTCGACTCCAGATGCAGGGCTATCTTCCTCTCGCAAATCTAGTCTCCGTTCGAGCGAGATTAGCCTCAATCGACAACGACGTGATGGCTGAAAATTTTCCCAACCCCAATAAGGAGGAGATGGTGTGCTTCGTCTCATTTTTGTTGCGGGGCCTAGGATTTCCTATCCATCCTTTTCTCAGGGGCCTGTTGGATTTTTACGGCATTCAACTGCACAACCTTACCCCAGGTTTGATTCTGCACATCTCAGGTTTCGTTGCCCTCTGCGAACTATTCTTAGGCATTGAGGCCCATTTTGAACTATGCAGGAAGTTCTTTTGCCTCGTTCCCCGCCATCGAGGAGGCTCTATATTTTAAGTGGGCGGTGCAGAAGTATGGCGTATAGCCGGATCCGGATACCTTGTAGGAACTCCCAAAGAGATATACCCACAATGGTCTTCGGAGTGGTTCTATATGGACAACGTCCCGCTGCCGGACCCAGTTCGACGCGGCCTCCCTGAATTTTCCAGCGCTCCTCTAAAGAAGCGCCTCAACTGGCGCTCCCGAAGTCCCAAGGAGGAGGACAGTGCCGAAATAAAAAGATTAGTCAGAAAGGTCAGATTATTGGCCAATACCAAGCTCTCGATAATCGAGGTTATGGCCATTGCAATAAAAAGATGCGTCCAGCCTCTCCAGTCCAGGGTAACTCCTTTATGGTGCTACAACGGAGAAGACGACGCGTCTCGTTACAGACGCAAGGGTCCGGATACCCCGGCCGAACTGGCCGTGATTTTGACCGATCTATATAAGGGCGAAAAGGAAGACGTCCTCCGCTTAAATTGTCGGGAAGGTTACTCCATGTACAACCCCATTGAAGGGGTAATATTTCGATTGCCTGTACTGCCTTATTGCTGTCACGACATGGTAATCCAATTTGTTCTTTGTCAAAACAGTCATGGCGGAAGATGATCGAGGACGTTCACTGTCCTGCCCCATAGCCAGAAGATCACAAGTGCGACGGAGACCCTGGCTTTCGCGAGGATCCAGATATTTACATAGAGTTCGATGATGGGGTATTTTATCAAGCGAACCTTGACGGCTCGGAAGTGGCTATCACCGCCGACTACCCCCGCCCCTATCCCTTCTCCATTTTAACTATTCGGAGGGCTTTTTTTAAAGAATAACCTACTTGCACCTTTGTCCATTATATTGATCCAGACTTTAATAGGATCGGCGCTCGGCGTACCGTACCTCCTCAAGGGCGGCCCCTACATAGGGTAATCGTTCAAAACGAAAGGGGACCGAGAGCGCTGTAGAAACATCACAATCTTCCAAGAGGTATGTCCGTTTAATACATGCCTGAGCAGGAGTCCGGATTGTTTAAAGTCTCCTTTTATCATTGATGTCAGGAGAAACACGCGACAGACGGTGGGAAAATGCCCTGCTAGGCGAATGTCAGCCAATCTGGTGCCGGACTCGCCAAGTAGGACGAGGACTGATGCAATGCCAATTCTGCCGCCTCATGAGGGTTCGGATGACGTATCTGTCATGAATTCCAAGGCGGAGAGCGTGATGAATGATAACCCACAAGTATAGGGGATCGCAACAATTTTCGAGGGTAGAGTATTCAACCCAAATTTATAGATTGAACACAAGGGGAGCCAAAGAATATTTGAAGGTATTAGCAGCTGAGTTGTCAATTCAACCACACCTGGAGATTAATTATTTGCAGCAAAGTGATCAGTAGCAAAGTAGTTTTATAGTTTCGATAATAATGATAGTAGCAACGGTAACAGTAACAGTGATAGCAGTATTTTTGTAGCAAGTGTAACAGTGATGATAACAGTAGTAACTTAGCAGAAACAATATAAGATAAATTCGTAGGCATTGGATCGGTGACTTGTTGGATGATATTCATCATGTGACAGTTATAACCTAGGGCGATACAGCACTAGCTCCAGTTCATCGATATAATGTAGGCATGTATTCCGTAAATAGTCATACATGCTTTATTAAAAGAACTTGCATGACATCTTTTGTCCTACCCTCCCGTGGCAGCAGAGTCCATATTGGAAACTAAGGGTTATTAAGGCCTCCTTTTAATAGAGAACCGGAACAAAGCATTAACACATGGTGAATACATGAACTCCTCAAACTACGGTCATCACCGGGAGTGGGCCCGGTTGTTGTCACTCCGGGGTTGCCGGATCATAACACGTAGTAGGTGACTATAACTTGCAAGATCGGATCTAAAACGTGGATATAATGACAATAACATAAATGGTACAGATATGAGTTCATGGCACCCGGGCCCAAAGTGACAAGCATTAAGCATAGCAAAGTCATAGCAACATCAATCTAAGAAAATAGTGGATACTAGGGATCAAGCCCTTACAAAACTAATTCGATTACATGATGAATCTCATCAAACTCCTCACCGACCAGCGAGCCTACGAAGGAATTACTCATTCCCGGTGGGGAGCATCATGGAATTGGCGATGGAGAAGGGTTGGTGATGACGAAGAACGAGGATCCCCCTCTCCGGAGCCCCAAACAGACTCCAGATCTGCCCTCCAGAGGAAGAACAGGGCTTGGCGATAGCTCCGTCTCGTGGATCGCGATAATTCTTTCTCCCTATTTTTTTCTGGAAAAAATAGGATTTTATAGCGTCGGTTTCAGGGTCTGCGGGGCCACCGTGTGGGGACAACCCACCTGGGCGCGCCAGGAGAGGGGGGGCGCCCTGGTGGGTTGTGCCACCCAGGTGCCCCTCTCCGGCAGGTCTTGGTTCCAGAAATTCTTATTTATTATATAAAAATTCCTCGCAAAGTTTCATTCCATTCTGAGAACTTTTATTTCTGCACAAAAACAACACCATGGTAGTTCTGCTGAAAGCAGCGTCAGTCCGGGGTTAGTTTCATTCAAATCATGCAAATTAGGGTCCAAAACAAGAGGAAAAGCGTTAGGAAAAGTAGATACGTTGGAGATGTATCAACTCCCCCAAGCTTAAACCTTTGCTTGTCCTCAAGCAATTCAGTTGACAAACTGAAAGTGAAAAAGAAAAACTTTTACAAACTCTTTTGCTCTTGTTTGCATAAATAAGCTTAAACAACACCCAGGTTTTCAGCCAACATTATAACTATCCATGTCGACAATAACTCTCAAAGATTATAATGACTCATATCAATGACATAATCACCTAGCGAGCAATAGTAAGATATCTCAAACAGCAACACGTTGTCAAAACAACCATGATATAATATGACAATAGTGGTATCTCGCTAGCCCTTTCTGAGACCGCAAAACATAAATGCAAAGCACCTCCAAAGTTCAAGCAGCGACTAAACATTGTAATTCATGGTAGAAAATATCCAGTCATGATGCACCCAACATTAGCTACACACAATGCATAAATCATGACAACCGTGCTCTCTCAGTTTCTGGCGCTTGTTTAAGAAGGTGATGACACAACATGAAAGTAAATAGATAGTCCCTTCGCAGAGGGAAGCAGTGATTTGCAGAGGTGCTAGAGCTCAAGTTTTTTAAAACAAAGATAAATGATATTTTTAGACATGCACCCTTCTCATTTACTTCACGACCATCAGTTATCAACATCTTCCATGCTAAGCACGCTAGTGGTGGTTCCCAAGCGACAAAAGTAAAGGTTTTGACTCCATTGGGAGTTTTTGTTTGATTATTCAAGAGATTAACTCTTTTTCATGTTTGCAGTTTGGGACCGGGCATCCCTATTACCGCCCTTTTCTCGTGCGATGGCGAGTGAATAAACACTCGACCTGACCCGCTTAGCATGGAAGATACTGACCACCTCCTGTCGTTCCATGAACAATCCAGGCTAACAAAAAGGATAATTTTTAGAAGTTTTTAGAGGTGGCACATGCAAATTTACTTAGGACGGCAGGGTAATACCGCATATAGGTACGCATGGTGGACTCATCTGGAATAACTTTGGGTTCAAGGTTTTTGATGTACAAGCAGAATTCCCACTTAGTACAGGCGAAGGCTAGCAATTATATTGAGAAGCGGCCAGCTAGAGAGCAACAACGATCATAACCATGCATTATGCATAAGTAACATTGGACACTAGCATGAGTAGGATATGAACACCATCAACATAAATACCATAGATGCTATGTTGGTTTTGATTCAACTACATGCATGAACATGTGCCAAGTCAAGCCACTCGAACATTCAGAGGAGGATACCATATCATCATACTACATCACAATCATTTTAACGCTATGTTGATATCCAAGATAAATCATTATCAACTCCAAGCTACTTATGCATGGCATGAGAAACTATAAGCTCTAATTGTCATTGCAAACATGTTTAATCATAATGGGCTGAATCATGGATACTAGGTTAAACATATTTACACAAATAGAACAAGTTGAGTTCATACCAGTTTCTCTCTGCCATGACCAGCTCATCGAATATCATCATTATTGCCTTTCACTTGCATGACCGAACGATATGAAAATAATAATAGTGCAAGAGTGTCGTGGACTAAGCTAGAATCAGCAAACATTTTATTCTACAGGAGAAGACAAGGTAAAATGTGCTCTTTATTAGTTCAACAGTTATTCATATGAGAGCCACTCAACATTTTCATCGTGGTCTTCTCCTCGGTACAACTCGAATAAAAAGGAAAAGAAATTCAGAGATACACAATGAAATATTTTTGGAGTTTTTGGTTTTCTTGAGCAAGCAAATAAAAGGGAAAAGCAAAAACGAGAAAAACTATTTACACGGGAAAGCTCCCAACAAGCAAAAGAAGAACAAGGAATTGTTTTTGGATTTTCTTTTTAATACTACTTCTAAGCATGCATAGAAAGTAAATTACTACAACTATTTTTTTGTTTTTTCTAAAGTTTTTTCAAACACACAAGAAGAAAGCAAGAAAATAAATCTAAGCATGGATGATACAATGAAAAAGTGTGAACACCGACAAATAGAATGATATGTATGAACATGAATATAATGTCAGTGAGGACATGTACTCCCCCAAGCTTAGGCTTTTGGCCTAAGTTGGTAATCAATCAGTAGCCTGGAGGGTAGTAGGGGTGCTGAGGAGCGGGCATCCATTCATCCCATTGCCGAGGTTCCTGTGCTGCCTCCTGCTACCTCTTGAGCATGCGTTGGTTTTCCCTTGAAGAGGAAAGGGTGATGCAGCAAATTAGCGTAAGTATTTCCCTCAGTTTTGAGAACCAAGGTATCAATCCAGTAGGAGACAACGCACAAGTCAACTAGTACCTGCACAAACAATCAAGAACCTTGCAACCAACGCGTTTAAGGGGTTGTCTATCCCTTCACAGTCACTCGCAAAAGTGAGATGTAGTAAAGATAGTAAAGTAAATATTTTTGGTATTTTTGTTGTATAGATTGGAAAGTAAAGATTGAAAAATAGTAAACGAGATGCGATGTAAATAAAAGAGATGCAATATAATAAGAAAGAGACCCAGGGGCCATAGGTTTCTAGTGGCTTCTCTCAAGATAGCATGTATTACGGTGGGTGAACAAATTACTGCCGAGCAATTGATAGAAAAGCGCATAGTTATGAAGATATCTAAGGCAATGATCATGAATATAGGCATCACGTCCGTGTCAAGTAGATCGAAATCATTCTGCATCTACTACTATTACTCCACATATCGACTGCTATCCAGCATGCATCTAGAGTATTAAGTTCATAAGAATAGAGTAATGCATTAAGCAACATGACATGATGTAGAGGGATAAACTCAAGCAATATGATATAAACCCCATCTTTTTATCCTCGATGGCAACAATACAATACGTGCCTTGCTGCCCCTACTGTCACTGGGAAAGGACACCGCAAGATTCAACCCAAAGCTAAGCACTTCTCCCATTGAAAGATCAATCTAGTTGGCCAAACTAAACTGATAATTCGAAGAGACTTGCAAATATATCAAATCATGCATATAAGAATTCAGAGAAGAACCAAATAATATTCATAGATAATATTGTTCATAAATCCACAATTCATCGGATCTCGGCAAACACACCGCAAACGAGTATTACATCGAATAGATCTCCAAGAACATCGAGGAGAACTTTGTATTGAGAATCAAAGAGAGAGAAGAAGCCATCTAGCTAATAACTATGGACCTGAAGGTCTGTGGTAAACTACTCGCGCTTCCTCGGAGAGGCAATGGTGTTGATGTAGAAGCCCTCCGTGATCGATTCCGCCTCCGGCAGATCGCCGGAAAAGGCCCCAAGATGGGATCTCACGAGTACAGAAGGTTGCGGCGGTGGAAAAGAGGTTTCGTGGCTCTCTCTGATCGATCTAGGGTATAAGACTATATATAGGCGAAAGAAGTACGTCGGTGGAGCTACGACGGGCCCACGAGGGTGGGGGGCGCGCCCACCCCTCTGGGCGCGCCCTCCTGCCTCGTGGCCGCCTCGTGGTGTTCTAGACTTCAACTCCAAGTCTTCTGGTTTGCTTTCGGTCCAAAAAATATCATCGCGAAGGTTTCATTCCGTTTGGACTCCGTTTGGTATTCCTTTTCTGCGAAACACTAAAATAGGCAAAAAAAAACTGACACTGGGCCTCCGGTTAATAGGTTAGTCCAAAAAATAATATAAAAGAACATATTAAAGCCCATTAAACATCCAAAACAGATAATATAATAGCATGAAACAATCAAAAATTATAGATACGTTGGAGACGTATCACCTCCGCAGCAGCCTGAGCATTCCGGTAGGCGAGGATGTCCGCAGGCATAATCCTATAACCGCCCTTGGGAACACAATCAAACAAAGCAGGTGCAGACAAGGGAATAATATCACGAGTTTTAATGCTAAAGACCAGGTTATAAGGAATGGGGATGTTAGGATAATCTTGTGCAATAAAATGATGGTGTTCCATGGCTGCACGGTCTAAATAGACCTTGGTCAAGGGGTAATCATGAGGGCGTATCTCAACATTGAAGCGAGCCGCCAAACGAGTAGCAAAAATCCCACCGTGTATTTCACCCTGGGATTTATTAAGATGGAGGCGACGAGCCACAATAGCTTCCAAGCTATGAGTGTTGTCGCCTCTAGTGCTCGGCGTAAAACATCAAAGTCTGGTGCGCTGAGTGCACCTACTTTCTTTCTAGCAAGCAAGCACTTAGCAACAAATAAAGCAAAATAATGTACGACAGTAAAGTGTATGCTAGCAGCCGTGGTGGCTGCCACCCCTCTCTCATATCCCACTGTCAAAGTGCAATAAAAGTCCTCAAACCCAGCCGGCCTAGGCTCAGCTAAGCTTCCATTAGAAGGGATCAGACATATGTCACAAAATTCAGTAAGTGGTATCTGATGGTTTTCAGGATATAAATCAAAGCTAACTTAAGGAGGACTATTTCTAGGCAGGAAAGTAAAGCTCTGAACAAATATGTTTGTGAGGATTTGGTGCTGGTCACACTCATCTGCGATGAAGTCGGTGAGGCCGGCACTGGCAACATATTGTGTGAACTCCTGAAGAATTCCAGCCTCTTCCAGGAATGGGGTGTGCGGCCATTCGCACGGTCGTACCTCTGCCAACCTCCGAGGGTGGAGATCACTATCAGAAGACTCCCCAATAACACCCTTGGAGTTCTTCTTAGAGCCAAACTTCCTGAAGATATTCATGTCCATGTACAATTTTCTAAAAATAAAAAAATTTGGGGTGACAAAAATTTGTCAACAAAACTTTATAAAATTGATAGCAACTACTCATAGGGATACATAGAGGCCATAGCAAGCATTCAAACTACTTAGAACACTAAGAATTCAACATGCAAGCTCATCTATAGCAGCACCAAGAGTAGCTAATTATTCAAAATATAAACCACTAAAACAAAAACTAATTGGACAAACGGTGGAGTCACATACCAAGCAACAATCCCCCGAAACAGTTTCAGAAACGGAGCTTCGAGCAAAGAGATCGAAATCCACCGGTTTGAGAGCAAGAACACGGGTGAGAGAGCAATGGAGATATTTTTCTGGAGGTAAGTGATGATGTGGGATGACGAGGTAAGTGAGGGGGCCCACATGGGGACCACAACCCAGCAGGGCGTGCCTGGGGGTCCTGGCGCGCCCAGGTTGGTTGTGCTCACCTGTTGCACCTCCCTCTGATATTATTTGCACCAGAAATTCAGAAATATTCAGAAAAAAATCATTAAATTTTTAGAGCATTCTGAGCACTTTTAATTTTTGGGTCATTTTTTATTGCACGGGAAATTCAGAAAGCAGACAAAACATGGCATTTTATTTTATTTAACTAATAAAAACATAAAACAAAAATTAGGGACAGAAGGTAGTGCTTACTAAATTCATCAACTTCATACTACTCAAAAATGATTTATTAATAAGGTTGATCAGGTCTTATTAACAACCACTTTCGATTAGCATGAAACCGAAGAACTTTCGTAAATCACTAAGTTACCTCAATGGGGATATGAATGTCCCCAAAAATAAGCATTTCATATTTATTTTTGATAGTAGGTAGAGGTATTTGAAAACTTCCAATAGTGATTGTCGGATATTTTTCAATAACATTAATACCATTCACTTGGAATTGTTTCTTCGGAAAGTGCACCGTATGCTCATTACTATTAATATGAAAAGTGACCTTGCTTTTATTGCAATCAATAATAGCCCCAGCAGTATTCAAGAAGGGTCTACCAAGGATAATCGACATGTTGTCGTCCTCGGGCATCTCAAGTATAACAAAGTCAGTCAAAATAGTAGCATTAGCAACAACAATGGGCACATCCTCACAGATATCGATAGGTATGGCAGTTGATTTGTCAGCCATTTGCAAAGATATTTCATTAGGTGTGAGTTTATTCAAGTCAAGTCTTTTATATAAAGAGAAAGGCATAACACTAACACCAACTCCTAAATCACACAAAGCAGTTTTCACATAATTCTTTTTGATAGAGCAAGGTATAGTTGGTATTCCTGGATCTCCAAGTTTTTTAGGTACTCCATCTTTAAAAGTATAATTATCAAGCATAGTGGAGATTTCAACTTCTGGTATTTTTCTCTTATTTGTGATGATGTCCTTCGTATACTTTGCATAAGGAGGCATTTTAAGGATATCAGTCAAGCAAATACGCAAAAGACTGGCCTGAGCATTTCAGCAAAGCGTTCAAATTCTTCATCATCTTTCTTTTTAGTTGACTTGGGTGCAAAAGGCATAGGTTTTTGAACCCACGGTTCTCTTTCTTTACCGTGTTTCCTAGCCATGAAGTCTATTTTATCATATCCTTTATTCTTAGGTTGTGGGTTATCAAGATCAACAGGTGGTTCGATCTCAACATCATTATCTGGTTCTTTATCATTATTTGGTTGAGTGTCTTCATGAACCTCATCATTATATTTTTCATTATCACTAGGTGAGTGTTCATTACCAGATTGAGTTTCAGCATCAGAGATAGAAGTTTCATTTTCATTATCAGGAGGTTTTTCTATTTCAGGTTCACTAGAAGTGTGCAAAGTCCTATCATTTTTCTTTTTCTATTTCTTTCTAGAAGGACTAGGTGCATCAGTGTTAACTCTTTGTGAATCTTGTTCAATTCTTTTTGGGTGTTCCTCACGATAAAGTGGTTCCTGAGTCATTTTACCTCCTCTAGTTGCAACTCTAACAAGAAAGTCATGCATATTATTATTCATTTCGTCAAACAATTCTCTTTGAGATTTAGCAACTTGTTCTAACTGAGTTTGAACCTTAGAAGCATGTTTTCCAACACCTCTAACATCATTTGAGATTCTAAATAACAAGTCACTCAAGCGAGCAATCATATCAGAATTATATTTCAATTGTTTCATAACATTTGCATTGAAGTGATCTTGTTTTCTAATGTAGTTTTCAAACTCATAAAGGCATTGACAAGGATGCATATTGTGAGGATTATCATTATCACTGAATTTCATTAGAGAATTTACCTCTACCACCTTAGGCATTGGTGGTGTATTAAGCCCATTTATTTCTTCAATAGGAGGTAAATTTTTAACATCCTCATCTTTAATACCTTTTTCCTTCATAGATTTCTTTGCCTCTTGCATATCTTCAGGACTGAGATATAATATACGCCTCTTCTTCGGAGTGGGTTTAGCCGGTGGTTCAGGAAGAGTCCAATCATCATAATTTTTCAGTATGTTATTCAATAATTCTTCAGCTTGTCCAATAGTTCGTTCCCTGAAAACACAACCAACACAACTATCTAGGAAATCCCTAGAAGCATCGGTTAGTCCATTATAGAAGATATCAAGTATTTCATTTTTCTTAAGAGGATGATCAGGAAAAGCATTAAGTAACTGGCAAATCCTCCCCCAAGCTTGTCGGAGACTCTCTTCTTTGATTTGCACAAAGTTAAATATTTCCTGTAAGGCAGCTTGTTTCTTATGAGCAGGAAAATATTTTCAGAGAAGTAATAAATCATATCCTGGGGACTACGCACACAACCAGGAGCAGGAGTATTGTACCAAGCTTTAGCATCACCATTTAATGAGAAAGGAAATAATTTGAGAATAAAGTAATAGCGAGTCTTCTCATCATGAGTAAAAAGGGTGGCTATGTCATTCAACTTAGTATGATGTGCCACAACAGTTTCAGTTTCATAACCATGGAAAGGATCAGATTCAACCAAACTAATTAACTCTGGGTCGACAGAGAATTCATAGTCCTTATCATCAATAAAGATAGGTGAGGTAGCAAACTTAGGATCACATTTCATTCTAGCATTCAGAGATTTTTCTTTATACTAGCATAGTAATTTCTCTAGATCATCTCTATCCTTACAAGCAAGAATATCTCTAGTTGTCTCCTCATTCATAACATAACCTTCCGGTACCTTAGGCAATTCATATCTAGGAAGGCTAGTTCTCGCAGGTGTTTCAGGAGTTCCAGTTTCAAGCTCATCATCAGATTCAACAACATCATGTTGTATTACTCTAGCAATTTGTGCATCAAGAAATTCACCAAGTGGCACATCATCATTATCAAGCAAGGTACTAGCATCATCATAAGCATTATCCATAGCAGAAGTAGCATCATCAATAACTTGCAACATATAAGAATTAATAGCATGTGGTGGTGTTGCAAGTTCACTCATAACAGAAGGTGAATCTAAAGCAGAACTGGATGTCAGTTCCTTACCCCCCCTCGTCTTTGAGGGATAAATCTTAGTCTTGGGATCCTTCAGATTCTTCATAGTGATAATATCATAATTATCCCAAGTGACTCAACAAATATAGCTATGCTCCCCATCAACGGCGCCGGAAAAAGGTCTTGATAACCCACAAGTATAGGGGACCACAACAGCTTTCGAGGGTAGAGTATTCAACCCAAGTTTATAGATTCGACACAAGGGGAGCCAAAGAATATTTGAAGGTATTAGGAGCTGAGTTGTCAATTCAACCACACCTGGAGATTAATTATCTGTAGCAAACACTACAAAAAAAATACACTTCCGTGATGATACGTGTTTGTCACAGTAGGTCGCGTTTTTTGTCATGCATGTACATCCATGACAAATTTATGACAGAATCAAGATAGTCATACCTGTGCTGTCGTAGAAGTGTTCCATGACATTACCAAAATTATCATCATGGAAGTGTCACTTCCATGATGATAAATCGCGCGTCACAGAAGTGCTTTCGTCAAGGGTGACCGACACGTGGCATCCACCGTAATGGAACGCCGTTAAGCTATCGGGTCGGGTTTTGGATCCGATAACCCGTTAACAACCCCGACCAATGGGGATTTTCCACGTGTAAAATCATCATTGGTTGGAGGAAACACGTGTCGGCTCATCATTGGGACAGATGTCATCCACTCATTGGACAGAAGGCGCCTATGATACGTCGACACGTGCCACGGCCCAACAGAGGCCCATTCCTGTGAAAAGGCAAAAGCTGGCGGGCGGCCCATGGAAAGCCTGTTAACGACATGTTCGCATATAGCCCATTTACAACCCGCTAACCCAAGGCCCGTTACGCCCTATCCGAATTAGGCCCAGTAGCGTCATCTGGGCCATCCAATATGATTCCAGCCCGTTTTCACTTCTGGCGCATGAATGGCCCATGACGTCTTTCGGCCCATATGAGGCCCTATGTAACTCTTGGCCTATTAACGGCCTGTGGTGAAACTGGCCCATAATGAATAGTGTATTACTTTACACCCATTAATGGCCCGTGGTGAAACTGGCCCGTAATGAACAGTGTATCACTTTATACCCATTAACGGCCCGTTATTCCGTTGGGCCGTTTCCAGCCCATGTTATCTTTCGGCCTTCTCAGAGCCCATTTATTCTTGGGCTCATTTCCAGCATTCGGTTACTTACGGCCCGTTACTGTCATTTTCTGCTTGTGGGCCAAATTCAGCCCGTCGTTACAGTCGGCCCGTTTGTGGTCCGTTAATACGTTGGGCCGTTTTCATAGCGTCATCAAATACGGCCTATTAATGATGGCCCATTATGGTCGGCCCATGAACGGACGATTCCAACTCTAGCCCGTTTACGGCCATAATGCAGTCTGTTTGGCCCATGTTTGGCCAATCGATCATACGGCCCGTATAAGGCCCATTGATGATACGGCCCGTAGAAGGCCCATTGTTTCTACGGCCCGTAGAAGGCCCATTGTTTCTACGGCCCGTAGAAGGCCCACTGTTTCTACGGCCAGTAGGAGGCCCAGTGTCACTACAGTAAATATTAGCCCATGGTTATTGTGGCCTAGTTTTAAAAAATAAGTTATTGCAGCCACTAGCTAACCGCGGAAAAAGAACTGCAATGACTACAAGCAAACAAATAAACAAGACAACAAGGAAATAAATAAGCAAGCAACTAACGCTAGGCTATCACGACTATTACACATATTACATCCACTGGGCATCAAAGTTCGCCACCAGTGCAAATATAGGGAACAAAGCAGCATATCATATACACTGGTTGTCAAAGTTGGCGACCAGCGCAAATAAACGCCGCAGCAAAACAAATCCAGAACTGAAACCACTTCAGAAGATCTCAAGAAACAATATCCTGGGTACCCATAATGCTAGCAAGATGCTTAGGAAGCTTATTAAGTTTCTCTTGTTTGGCGCTTAAATCCTCCAGCGCTTGCTGTTGCACCAGAAAATATGCATCTGAATTCTGCAGGGACTTCCTCAGTCCTTCAGCTTCCTGTCGCAGCACATCTGATCGATGTCTTTCAACTTGAAGTTGAGACTCAAGAAGACGAACTGATTCAGGCAGCGAGTTCGAAGAGCTTGTGCCAGCAGTAGTGGCCAGTAACTCGAACACTACATCAAGACAGGACTTTTGGGTTCCCTCACTGTCATCAAGATAGTTTTTATCAGCTTTCTTGGAGACCAACAGGGATGTCTCACTATCTTGAACCTTATCTGCGTTACTTCCTTTACCATTGGATAACGCGGTACTGTTCTCCAATATTTTGTCCGCATCCTAAAAGAGAAACAAGCAGACACATCACATGTTTACCATGTTGTATATGAAACTCATTTTGGTAAATGAGTTCAGTAGTAAAGTGGACAGGATAACAGCATGAAACAAACATATCTCTATGTACCATGGTCACTTTATGGTCTATATCATTCTAGTTTTTGTTGCCAAATCAAGATAGAGACACAGTTCAAAGAAAATTTGTTCAAGACAAAGCAGAATAGACAGAATATAAGTGTGGGTAACTATAGAGCAATAACAACACTTGTAATGTGCATGACATGAGAACATAACTGTTTATTCAATTGAAACTGAAATCAACATAGAGCAGGTTACAACAGCAAACCAGTTAAAGAAACAGGTTTAAAACATACCTGTTGCGCCATTGGAGTTTCAATTCCATCCTTCAAATTTGAAAATAGTTGGTATGAGTAAATACAGTAATGCAAGAGCAAAGGAGTATGAACCATAGCTACAGAACCTGATCTGAGAACAAATCTTCTTCTCCTTTAAGCGTTGAGTTGGGATTCGGAGTGGTGGTCCTCGTGCTTTGGGCACTGCAGTTCCCTTACTAACTGCTCGTGTTTGGGTGCTCTGTGGTGGAGACGGTGCTGTGTCAACTGGAACTTGGTTACTATCTGCCGGGGTTGGGGTAGAAGGGGTGTAGCTGGTTCTCTGTCCAACTGGGTAGGGGTACAATCTGCGAGAGTCTGGGTTATGTGTGGTGGATCTGGTCCTTGGGAAAGTACAACCGTGGTTCTATCTGCATCAACTGGTAGCACTATCTTTTCTGAAGACCGTGTTGTTACTCCCTTAGATACTGCCATCACGCTCTCCAATTCAAAGGGCTGATAAACAAGAAAGGTAATTGAAAGTATAGACATTGTATGATAGACAGGTGCAATGGATAGTGGGGAATAAAAGAGGGCATGAAATAATTCATATTTATGTTGTCTAACCAAACATGATAGCATGACACAATTTCACATATATGATGGCTAACTAAACAGGATAGCATGACACAATTTCACATTATGATGGCTAACTAAAAAATATGGAAAGAGTTAGTTCAAAATATGAGAGTATGTAAATAGGATGACATGACATGACATAACTATATAATGTGTTTATTAAATAGGTTGGCATGCCATAATTCACATACATTCACGGATAGAATGCCATAATTCAAAATATGATGACTGTAAACACTAAACATGATGAGATGATATAACTATATGATGTCTTTATTAAATGGGTTGCCATGCCATAATTCAGATAGATGATGTGTATGTACTATGTAAACATGATGGCATGATATAATTCGAATATATGATTTATATAGTAAGCAAGTAAGCAGATGGCAATCCATATATGATGTAAAAACTAAGCAATGCAAGACAACACGCATGACATGGGTAATATAACCCTGCCAAGTTTGAGCATAGACCTCAGGGGGGAAATAGGACTGGTCATCAGTCTCTGAATTCTCCTCTGAGGAGCTCTCTGTAACCAGCAAGATGTCTGCTTCAGCAGGTAGCATTGTCTGCTCTGAATACCTCGTTTTCACTCCAGATACTTCCATCACCGCTTCAAATGGCTGATGCACAGGAAGAGTAGTTGAATATACAAACATTGTCGACAAATGGAACACGTAATACAAAAAAATGATAGCATGATATAATTCACATACATGATGATTGGCTAAACAGCATGGCATTGCATAATTCACATATATAATGCCTTTGCAACAAGATAGCATTGTATAATTCATATATATAATGTCTTGCAACAAGATGGCAATGCATAATTCACATATATGGTAATTAGACACTGAACAGGTGGCATTCACACAAAGCATGTCTAAACTAATCAAATGACATAGCAATGCGAGACACCATACGCACGATATGAGCAACATAACCCTGCCAAGTTAGAGCATACACCTCGGGGGGG